>NC_060275.1:29199442-29443030 GCF_021613505.1 Equus quagga | reverse complement strand
AAAAAAAAAAAAGCATCTCAGGAATTCCTCCCTTTTATCTGAAAAGCACAGAGGCCCACTGGCATCCTGACATCTTAGGACCATACTTGTTGCCTTATGTGGGTTGAGAACCTTGCAGCATCCACACTGTCCAGGAGCACTTACCCACAGGGTCATAAATCACATACAGCTAACTGTATTCTATTTCAGGTCACTTCATTAATGAATTAATCATTCAGCCCCTAGGAACACCTTCCCTCCACTCCCAATTAAAATTCACACACACACACACACGTACCCCACACACATTTGGTTCTGTCAAAACCTGATTGGTTCAGTATGAACCAGAACCATGGAAGATATTGAAGATGCAAAGATGAGCAAGCCCTGGTCTTGGCACTCAAGTTACTCAGAGCCTCAAATCTATTCAGTTAATTGGAAGACAGATTCAATCTGTGCTAGACATCATCCAAGGATGGCCACCATCCTCTTTCCCTGTGTGCTTCTTCCATCAAGAAGTGAAGGCTATTTCATCTTCTCTGAGGCTGGTATGGTGACTTTCTTTGACTAATAAACTGAGGCAAATTCTTGTGTCAATTCCAGGCCTAGACTAGAAGCTTCCACTTTTGTTGTTTTCTGGGAAAGCCAGCCATCATGCTATAAATAACTTTAGGCTAGCCTTCTGAATGACTAGGTACCACCAATCACTAATTACTCTCTTCCTTGGAGAAAAAGAGACCACATGAAGGAGAACCAAGATACCAAACATGAGAATAAAGCCTTCTTGTACCTTCCAATTCAGCTATCAGTTGAATACAGCTAAGTGAGTCACTCCAGCTGACAACAGGGAACAAAAGAGCTGCCCAGCCCAGCCCTGCTCAAATTACTGACCCATAGAATCATGAGAAATAATAAATCTTTGTTTTATGTTGTTTGTTACATAGCAATAGATAACTGAAACAGAATCAGTGGTGGGAAGATGAACACAGTCAAAATGGCTCTTTAGCCTTGTGCACTAAAAGTTTTTTTAAAAAGAAAATATCTCAGGGGGAAGGGGGGTAGGGGGTGGGCACAAAGGGGGAAGGAGTGCACCTATAAAATGACTGACAAATAATAATGTACAACCAAAATTTCACAATGTTCTAAACTATCATGACTTCAATTAAAAAAAAAAAGAAAAGAAAATATCTCACTATGATCCACTACTCACTGATCATTTGACCATATACCAATACAAGTATTGAGTATATAACCCTTTATGAGGAAGCATGGGGGTTGAGGTAAACCCAAGAAACAGAAGTTGTGGTTCCTACAACCCAGCCTGGCACTTCCTCAGCCCTTAGATGGTTTTCCTTAAGAAAAAGTCTAAGTCTTCTATTTCTTCAGCCCCTTCCTAGGAAAGACATACATATTGTCCTGGGCACGTAGAAGGTCATCAATAAATATGAATGGACTGATTTTCTAAAGTTTAACCCAAATGTCAATCCCTAGCTTATTCCACCCTCTCCTTCTGAAATCTTTGGCCCTGCCACATTGAGGCCTAAGACTTAAGGTTGAATTGGAGTAAATCAGCCAGCAAGAGAAAAGTAATTTTGATTTAACAGAAGAACCCAAAGTATAGAAGAGTAGGGTGAAATAACCACCTCATGTGTTCTCTTCAGCACACCAATCCTGCATGAGATTCCCTCTCCAAAGTTCTTTGGCTGTCTTGTGTCTGAGTGTTTGAAATAAAAGAGTTTCTGGAATGGACTTCCACAAGGACTTCAGTTTCTCCAAATAGGCATAAAACCTTGCCAGGGTGCCAAAGTACACCCAACCTTCACAGCCAGGCATCATGGTTCACACTTCCTATCGCACAGCGCTGTCATCGATCCAGCACCATTCTCTAAGAAGGAAGACCCTGCCTGCTTACTTGGTAGGTTCCCATAAAGATTTTTGTTCAGTGAATCACTGGAAAACATGATATTGTACATAAGTGAATTTTCCAGAATTTACAAAACACAACCCTTCAAAACATATTTTCTTTTCATTTATCAAATGTTTATTGAACATCTGCTGTATACTAGGCAATGTGGGGACAAGGCAATACTGGGGACACCGAGATACAAATCAAATTCCCTGAGCTCCAATGAATCTCATCAATAATACATTTTTTGGACAATTTTTGTTGGCAATCTTCCTGACAAAAATTATTTCCCCCCTACTTTCTTATAAAGCAAATGTTGAAATCAAATGTAGCCTCTTCTCCATAACCCATTCAACAGTGCAAAAATTTCATGAGTTACTGAGTTACATGAGGCTACCTGCCCTGGTATAAAAACATCCCTCTATTGCTATGTTTTCATGTTGGGTCTAGATAGTTTTTCTTTTTCACCCCAAACTATCAGTTTTATGTCTTCCTAATGCCAATGCCTCTCATAACCCACTTTCAGTTCTGATTCTCCATATCTAATCTTCTGTAAGCCTGGGCAACCATCTATGATTAAACATGTTGGAACCATGTATCAGACCAGAGTGAATAAAGTGCTGCAGGAGAGCCCGAGAAGAAAGGTACATGGGCTTCACTTGCTGCAAAAATTCTGTGGGAAGCAATTTCAACCATTTGGAAGGTTTTTGTACTTGCACACAGAGTCCAAGATTCGAGTTGCTACTAGTCTGGCCTCTGAATAAATAGGGTGCTGAGATATCATTTTGGCATTATTCTTAGTCAGATAAAGCGTTCAGGTTAACTGCAGCCAGAAGAGCGCCAAGTATTCTACTACATAAAAGTTCCTGCAAGACTGGAGCCATTTCAAGTTCAGATGTGTCCTTTGAAAACTGATGGCTCTACTCATTTTCTGTGATCAACTTCAAAGTGTGTGTGCATTCCTGCATTTGATTGTTGTACCACCGTCCTTGGTGGGGGAAGGTTCATTAGAAATCACCACCCTTTTGTTTAGAGTCCAGAGGCCAAAGTCAGAGACCTGTTTCTTGAGAGGTCAAATGATGCCAACTGGCGAGCTGGAGCAGTGAGTTAATCTTACCCAGGGGTTTGCATTTGAGCCCCACTTTTTCTAATGACTAAATCTGACTCAGCAGTTTTATAAAGCCAAACATTCCAGACTCAAGAACTCAAATCAGGAAGAAGCTGGAAAAGGAAGAAACATCCTTGTTCAGGGTCTTCAGCTGTCATGGGCTTTTGGGTTTCCCATCAAGGGAAGAGAGAGGTGTGGTGAAATTGTGACTTTGCTCAGGGAGGCATTGTGAGTCTAAGGAAGCAAAGCTGCAAGTTTGGAGCTGGAAAAGACCTTAAGAGTTCATTCTGTATGCATTCCCTCTACAAATTCCACTGTCCGCTCCTCATCACTGCAGATTATTTCCTTACAAGACCTTGCTGAAGTTGGAGGAGTAATTCTACAGCAGAGAGGCAAGTGTTAGAAACAGGGAGCTAGAAAGGGCCCAAAGACTAACTAGTTCAAGTATCTAAATTTATAGATGGAAAAAATGTCTGGAGAGATGCATTAACTTACCTAGGACAGCAAAGCTGGTTAGCAGAACTCAAACTCCAACCCAGTGGTTTTTCCACCATACCGTGTGTCTTAGTCAGCTTAGGTTGCTATAACAGAATACCATAGACTGAGTGGCTTAAACAGCAAACATGTATTTTTCACGGTTCTGAAGGCTGGAAGTCTGACATCAGGGTGCCAGCATGGCCGGCTTCTTGGTGAAGGCTAACTTCCTGGCTTATAGATGGGCATCTTCTCATTGTGTCCTCGTATCTTACATGGTGGAGAGAAAGATCATCTCTCTTGTGTCTTTTCTTATAAGACACTAATTTCATTCATGAGGGCTCCACCCTCGTGACCTAATTACCTCCCAAAGGCCCAGCCTCCTAATACCATCACATTGGGGGTTAGGATTTCAACATGAATTTGGGGGGACACAGACGTTCAGTCTATAACACCATGTAATACAGTTTTATGACCTTCTTCACTTTATTTCACCCCAAATACCTAAGATGAAGGCCTTGTAACTTTAATCTTTGAATTAACAATAATAACAATAACAATAATAAGTGTGCCCTTAAAACAATAGCATGTCAAGTCTCAAAAGAACTTTAGAGTTTATCTGATCCAACTCTCACATTTTACAGATAGTTGTTCAAGAACAAGCAAGGGAAAAGTTGGGTCTTCATGGAGGATGTGGACCTGGGTAAAGGGTTGAAAATGGAGTAGAAATACATAAAATTATAGATTTAAAAACCTCAGAGATCATTAGTCCTACCCTGCATTAGATGAAGGTGGACCCTGAGATTAGACAGGGGAACTGACTAGTTCATGATCAGTTAGTGGTAGAGCTGGTTCCTGAATCCTGGAGTCATTATTCTCAGCCCTTTATGCTGTTCACTGTCCCACAGGGCATCTTTGTAGCCATTGATGGAAAGAAAAAATACATCCTTCAAACATTAGCATATTATAAAATCTCAGTTCACTAGAATTCTCAGGAAATGAGGCATTCTGGTTAAATGAATTAGCTGGTTAATGAGACCCAAGATCTGTTCTTTGTCTGTAATTCTTGCTCATTTTCCCATCTGCTATGATATCTGATCCTTGGCCAAGGGGCAACCAGAAAGCTCTTCCTGTTTCTGCTCTGGTTTTTGGAAATCTTTCTAAAATGTCAGATTCTCACTTTCTTTTTATACTCAGTTGAGTCTAGTGAACATCACTGGGCCATTGTTTGCTCATGAAGGATCTTGCTAACACTATATAACACTTGCTATTAATGACAAGACTGGGATAGATTATTTAATGTACTTCCATTATTTCTGACAACTTTTCCAACTTGAGCTGAATGTGACAAATAGACAAAGACTCTGTTGAAAATGTAATTTGTTTCTACCTTTTTCTAGTCTGGAGTTTATGTGATGAGAATAAAAGTTAAGAAATTAAGATTCATTGAGTTCTCACAGTACACAGGCTCCCTTCATCAGTGACCATCTCGCTGAATCCCCCTCGCCACTCTGTGAGGTTGGTATTTCCATCCTTGTTTTTCAGTTGAGGAATCTGAGGCTTGGGGAACTTAAATAACTTGCTTGAGATTGTAAAAATAAAGTGATGGGGCTGGAACTTGAACCTAACTCTGAGTTCATGGTTAGCAATGTCTGTGCAAGGGACTGGGGGTATGTTTCTAACTGTTTGACTTTGAACAAAAGCCCCACTGTTAACAATCCTATATGGAGGCAAAATGGAAACATTTGGCGGTTCCTTGTCTTTTGGAGGTCACTTTTCCTGCCTGAGCCTCAGTTTCCTCATTTATAAAATATGCAAGAAGTGAAACAGGTCTCTACTTACTAAACAGTCCTTATCCACAAGCATGAGTGCCTTTTCTTTACCTTAGTTGGACTTGGAAATATAGGCAGTGAAGGAGACAGATCAGTTTCTTGTCATCTGAGGACACTTAATCATACAGACAACATGGCAATGAATGAGAAAGTCAAGAACAAAAGGAGAAGATGGACTGTCTACATTTTCTCAAACCAATAAAATGCACATTAACTGTAAGTAAAGAAGCCAGATCTTCCAGAGTTAAACCTTCAAATACAGGGATGCTAAGAGCATTGACTCCCTTCTTCTTAAGCTGTCCAAGAGGACTTCCTGGAGGAGGTGAGATTCATTGTATTGTGTGTGAGAGAGAAAACACTCTGAAGAGAGTCAAAGGTGGTGTGTTCTAACAGTCTTCTAATGCTAAGAGAAGTCTCTGAGGCAAGCGTGGGATGGTCTTGAAGAGGAAGGCATGAAGTCCATGTTCGTTTCCCGGGGCTGCCATAACAAAGTGCCACAAACTAGGTAGCTTAAAACAACAGAATTTTATTCTTTCACAGTTTGGGAAGCTAAACATCTGAAATCAAGATGTTGGCAGGGTTGTTTCCTTCTGACGGCTCTGAGAGAGAATCTATTCCATGCTTCTCTCCTAGCTTCTAGTGATTGCTAGCAATCCTCAGTATTCCTTGACTTGTAGACGCATCGCTTTAATCTCTGCCTCTGTCCTCTCATGGTGCTTTTCCCTGCGTGTCTCTGTCTTCTTCTTAAGAAGACAGTCAGTCACATTGGAATAACAGCCCGCCCTCCTTCAGCATGACTTCCTCTTAACTTAATTACATCTGCCACAGTCCTATTTCCAAACAAGGTCACTTTCTAAGATACTGAGAGGTTGAGACTTCAACATATCTTTTTGGGGGACACAATCCAACTCATGACAAAATGAATAAAGCAGAGAGGCTGGATGTGAATAGTAGCAAAAGACCAGAGAAGTGAAAATACCCAGGTTTGCTGGATTATGCGGGCAGCGAACCTGAGGTATTCCTGGGCTGCCAAAGGCAGATCAATCAAATACATTCCCTGAGCCCTGGTCTCAGTAGGGCCTGTCACTGGATGCTGTGGGCAGGCCATCCTCTCATGTCTTCAAAGACCTTACAGTCTAGACCTTACAAAGAGAGGAACTGCATCCGCTCACAGCTATTCAGATCACAGCTCACCACAAAAGGGCTCTCCTAGGGTAGTCCTTCCTCCCTCCCTCTACTATCTACATCCTGCTCTCTGGCTATCTATCCCTCTCTGTCTCCCTCCCTCCCTTCGTTCCATCCTTCCTTCCTTCCTTTTTTCAACAAATATTTATCGATTACCATTATGTGCCAGGCATATAGTTCTAGGTATTCTGTTCTACTGGAGATACCGCAATGAACAAAATAGAGAATAACAACAAAAAATCCCCGCGCTCATGCAGCTTACATACTAGCAGAAATGGACAATAAGCAGTAAGCATAATAAGTAAATCAGGTAATACTTTCAAAGGTTTTAAGTTCTTTGTAAAGGGCGGGTGGGGCAGAGTAATGAGGCATGGGAGTTCAGGCGGTTGGGCTGCACATTTTCTTTCAGAGTGTGATGAGCTGACTTACATTTGATTGAGTTCACTGGCTGCTAGGTAGAGAGTAGACTGAGTGGCCATGGGAGGAGACTGGAAGCAAGTAGGAGGCCATAGCTAGCATCTGGGTAAGAGTTGCCACCAGCTGAGATGGGAAAACCTGTGGAGGAAGCAGGTTGAGAGAATGATCAGAGATCAGTTTGGAATGTAGGGCAGAGAGATAGAGGACACAGTTGGATATACAGTTCTGGAGTTCAGCAGAGAGGTCTGAGTTGGAAATAAAAATTTGGTGTCATCAACATATAGATGGTGTTTGCATTTGTTATCCATGGCTGTGTGACACATTATTCCAAAGCTTAGCAAACTAAAATCGTATTCATTTCCTTACACATTTTCTGAGGTCAGGAATCTGGGAGCAGCTTAGTGAAATGGCAGTCCCGGGGTGCCCTGGGAGCCCAGAGGAAGGAGCAGTGAACTCCAGGTGATTGCAGAGATTCAAGGAAACTTCATGGCAGAATATGGAGCCACTGAAGGGTGACCATGGGGGCGTCTAAACAGCTGGAAACAGCTTCAGGGAGAAAGTTTGAGACCAAGAATAAGAGAAGCATTGTACCTGTGGGGAGGGTGAAACCAAGGCCTTCTCCCCCATCCTGGGCTTGGGCTCTATCTGTGAAGTGGGGTTATTCCCTGCTTCTAGAAACCCTCCTGCCAGGACACACATGCTCACTGCCATATGAGGTGGAGCCTCAGCAGGCCCAGCTGAAGGAGTTTATGAGGCCAAGAGCTGGGTGCACCTCCACACAGGAGGGAACTGCAATGGCGTGGTCTCCGAGCTGAGGATCAGATCAAATCCAGACCCTGCCTTTATCCTCACATCAGCCAGCCCTGCTGGAGCCGAGCCAGGCAGCCCCATCGATCCCAGACCTTGCAGGAGAGCCTTTGAAATATGACTGCCTCTTCCTGGGCCTGCTCCCCGCGCCCCCATGGTGTCATTTCCAAATCCATTACATTCCGATGGCTTTGGGATCTTTTAATTACATGTGACGAAGCCTCGCCGTTGCTGGAATTAGACGACCTGTGTTGACGATTTATAGGCCTCAGCTTTCACGCAAGCAGGGTAATAAATAACATGAAATGGGCCCTTCAGTATTAAAAACTTCAGAGCTACCCACTAAGCCATGACAGAAAGAAAAAAAAAAGGGTAAAAAAATTTAAAAAACAGTAATGTCTGTGTCTCATATGTTTAAAATACTGTATGTGAAACAGAGAATGTCAAAAATACGGGGTGCTGAGCAATAGGCAACTCATAAAATTTTATCTCTGGTATGAGGATTTCCAACCACATAATGAGGACTTTCCTTTTTTTTTTTTTTTTTTTTTCTTTTTTTAATTCTGGGCAATTCATGCCCGATGAGGTGACTGACAGGGCAGGTTGGCTGGCACACCCATTTTGCTTCCCCAGATTTAATGACAGGGTCAGGACTAGAGGGGTAAGCCATCCCCAGCCCCAGGTCCCCATTTGATCTCTCCTCCTGGCCCCCTTGACCAGCCTTGTTCCCTTCCTCAGACCTTTGCTCATGCTGGGCTCTGTAACTGGGATGATGTCCCCACTCCTTTCCTTGCAACCACATTTTCGAACTCCCCCCCACAACTCTCCCCCCAATGCCCAGAGGCCTCCTCTGACCTCATATGGCACCTACCCCAAACACACCACATTCAGGGTCAGTCAGATGCTGCCTCAGGCAGTTACCAAGCCCAGTGGTGCTCGTGGGCCTTATCTGTCTTGTCAGAGTGGAGGCTCTGTAAGGGCTGGGCCTGGGTGTCTTCCTTCCTTTCTTTTCCATCTTGGCACCTGGCACAGGGTTCAGCACATAGCAGAAACTCCACGAAGCTTTGTTCTTGCAATAAAGAAGCCAAGAATCAGGAATTCAGCTTGCTTCCAGTCCAAAAAGTCAAGAAATAGCCTGTGAAAGAGGATGCTGGAGGGAAGCAATGGGGCTAGAGGAGACGAGGAAATGCTTCATCTTGGCCCTTTGCACTGGGAGGAACATGAGCCCAGGATACCTCAAGCACAGCGGGGCTTCTGCATAGGGCAGCAATACAAATGAGAGTTGAAGACTATTGGGGTTCAAGGCTGTTCTGGAGGCAGGGATATTTTGTGCCCTTCAGCGGCAGAGTCTTTGATCTTCTTGTCAGTATTCTGCCTCTCCCATGATCCCACTGTATGTATGTGTCCCAATCTGCTCCCAATACGTTATGAGCCCAATTCTGAGAACAGATTGGTCCACTGAAGTCACATTGCCCCTTTAGCCAAATCTCTCAAAGCAATACCCCTCATAGGTACCTGGCCAGCCTAGAGATAGGCTGTCCCTGGATGAGGTACCCACCCCAGTCCAATCATCCACCTGGAAGGAACAGGCTTACAGACACCAGCTTAGCTGCTCAGGTCAAGGAATGGACCAGGCTTGTGTCTATCAGGGAGCTGAGGAAAGACAGGCTTTCTTGGGGCTTCAAATACAGAACAGTTCACAGAAGAGGAATAACTTGATTTGAACCTTAAAAGTTGGTCCAAGTTTAGGTAGAGGTAATTCTAGACCTGAGAGTGTCTAAGAGCCAGTTCTAGCACCGTCTAATGGCCGTTAGATGTCCAAGCTTCATAGATAAGATAATTTACATTTTCAAATCTGAAAGAAGAGAGAGAACTGGCAGAGGGCACAGAGGCACATGGTGTGTGAGGTCATTGGGCTATCTACTTTGCCAATGGCTGATGCTTCTTGATGAAACATAGTCTCCTTAAGGACAGCAATCACGGCCATCGCATTTACTGCTGTGTTCCCAGTGCTTAGAACAGGGTCTACACAAAATAGGTACTTACTTGTTGAATGAATTAATCATGATGAAAGGCAGAGACCTCTTCCTTGTAGGAGGGTAACTTCTTTGACAGATGGTAGGAGGTGCACCTATCCTAGGGGCTTGTTAGATGAAAGAGAAAAGGGCCTTTTGTTTCTGAGTCCCCAAGGCATCAACAGGCAGAAAGCCTGGCTTAAGTTTGCAGCTCTCTTGCCTGAAATAGCCTCCAGGACAACTGCAAAGGTATATTTCCCTTCTTAATAGTAACTTTCTAATCCCTGGGCTTGGAATTCCCCAAGGGCATGCCTGAGAACTGCATGCAGGGGCTTTGGAAGTCCCAGGAGAACCCAGAGTGGATGGTCAGGGTCAAAAACGTTGTTACCAAAGACTGCCCCTCTTGAAAGATGGCCAAGGGGAAAAGAGAATCAGGCTAACTCAGCAACGCCAGTGTCTCAAGTGTAAAAGGTAGTAGAGTGGAATTTTGGGGAAGAATGGGAAAATGGGGAAATCTGATTTAAGACACAGAAAGCAATGTGCAACAGGACGATTCTGTGTGATTTGCGATTCTTCTTTTCTCCATGAACTTCCTGCAATGGATGAACAATGATAGTATCCATAAAGATGCATCCTGTTTCATATAAGAAAAAAAAGAGTTCTTGAAATATTAAGTAAAATATTTTTACTTTTTTTATTTTTACTAAAATAAAATGAATTCCCTTTCCCGTTGACTTATGTTACTAGATCTCATAGAATCAGTGAAGCAGTAGATGTGGAAGGTACCCTAGAGAGTTAGGTCAAATCTCTTACTTTATGGATGAAGCACATGAAACTGGGAGCATCCATAACAACAGTAAAAACATGATAGTGAGGTTTCTGCAGTAGGAGGGAGCGTTGGGGTGACCAGCATCCGCCATTTGCTCACTGTAGTGCCCTCAGAGGTTGGACATGGCCTCTGACCCCTGGGCTGTTATCTATTTAATATTTAATGTTATTTAATATTTGTTATTTAATATTTATTTATTATTTAATATTTGTCTTTAAATTGACCCACATTTTTCTTAAAATTACCCTTACCCTAATAATAACTATAGTAGCAGGGTTTTACAAAGAAGATAGCTAGCTAGATAGCTGTAGATACATACACATATATATATGCATAATATCTATAGTATATTATAAAATATATTATTTATTTTATATCATATATATAAGTGTACATCAAAATAAATATATAAACATTAAAATAGGAAATATTCATCCATAGATGGCCTAAAATCATCTTGTATACCACTAGTGGTATATGCTTGCCCTTTGGAGAGTACTAGACTAGGTGATTATTATGACCTCTTCCAAAGTTTTAAGATTCTCTCTTTTCTGAAAACAAGTTTGGTTTTACGAATATTGGCTGTGCCTAGTGCATTTTCCCTTTTTCTCTCCACCTTCCTGAATCATGGCCCTGCTCAGATCTCACCTCCCCCGACGGCTTCTATACAGAAAAGAGAAAACATAGCAGACTTGAGATTGCCGTCTTTAGGAAGCCCTGCTTACAAGGTTAGCCTTTGGCTGGTGTCTGGGAACTTGGATTTTAGGCGTGTTCCCACCATTCCCTAACTGATAAGCGTGGCTCCCTGCACCTAAACTCTATGTACAAACAATGTGGTTTATGCTGAACACCTGCTTCCTTCTGGGAGTCGGGAATTTTGGTATGTGCTAGGCAGAGGGTGTCTATGTGACCAGCCTCCAGTAAAAACCCTGGGCACTGCATCTCTAATGAGCTTCCCTGATAGAGGACCCTTCACGTGTGTTGCCACAATTTGTTGCTGGAGGAATCAATCATGTCCTGTGTGATTCTATTGGGAGAGGACTCTTGGAAGCTTGTTCCGATTCCCTTCAGACTTTCCCCATGCACCTTTTTCCTTTGCTGATTTTGTTTTGTATCCTTTCACTGTAATAAATCTTAGCTATGAGAACAACTATATGCTGAGTCCTGAACCGCTGAGGCTGGGAGCGGTCTTGAGGACCCCACCTACAGCTTGCTTCCATGGCCACTCCACCCTCCAATTCTCTTCCTGTTCTGAACCCCTTAAGCAACTTAGAGATAAGTGTAATCATGCAACTCCCCCCCTTGTTTTGTCAATTAACTTACCACTGTAATATCTGTTGTCTCTCTCCCATTCATTAATAAGCTTCTATAAAATCAGGAAGAGTTTCTTACACGACTTAAATTTGTATTTGTGTTTGTGTCTAATGATGTCTTATTCACAGTAATTATTCTAAGTTTCGTTTTTTAAAAAGAATACAAAACAGAACAATAAATGTTTTGGATACAATATGTGGTTACTGTAAAAATAACTTAGAAAATACAGAGAAGCAAAAAAGAAGAAAATTATAATCATCCATGATTCCCTACCCAGAAATAATCATTTTAACTATTTGGTTATATATCCTTTGTAGTCTTCTTGCTAACCATAAATAGCTTTTATAAAAATGATATCAGGATTTTTGTTAGTTACCTTTTTTTACTTAATATATGTATTCATGTGATTACATGTTTATCAGTAATGTCATTTTTAATGATTACCTAATAACTCATTACGTGTCCCAAACTGGTGACTCTCGAGCAAAACATCACCTATAGACATGTTTTTTATGTGCACAGCATAGTATTGACCTGCCCAATATTTATAAATAATATGTTAGAATTAGTTGCCCGTATCTGAATATTGGGAGACTCCACATAAAAGTCTGTATTTTCTGCTTTAAAAAAAAATGGTAATGCCACATTCCCATCGAGCCACATGGATGGAGCTGAGTGGAAGCTGCCCTCTTTACATGGAGCTTGTGCTCTCTGTTTGCCTCAATCCCCACTGTGCCCTGTGGCCTCTCTGAAACTGAGGCTGAAGATCAGTTGCTATTTATCATCCTCTTGAGCTGATTTTCTTTTGCCACAGTCAGGAGAGAAGTGAAATATTTCTTGTACTCGTATATCTATCAAAAGCTAGACCAAAAGGGACAAATAAAGAAGGCAGTTTGTTTCAACAAAATTGAAGAGAACGTATTTCTGCAGTCCCCAAACTGTGTGCCAAGGAACTCCAGGGTGCCACAGTGAACCCACGAGGGCATTGCAAGATATTTTTAATTACCACGGAACTCACCATGAAACTCAATACTGTCAGTTACTGTGCAAACTACCAGTTTGAGGGAATTCAAAGTTTCAACGTTAGATCACACCGCATATGATATCATTGTGTCTTTACAAAGCTGGGTTTTCATTGGTTGCTGTGTTAAAAAGAAAGTACCATACAAAAACCAATGTGAAACAGGAAATGAGAGTGGAAATGTCTAATCTAATTCCAAGATGCAATTAATTGAACAATGTTCAACAGGTGCACACATCCCATTAGTAAATAATTATGATTATTTAAGAATTAAATGTAAATATTGTTTTTTCTTTCAATTTATGTGTAAGATTTTTTCAAACAGCTACTAAGTTGTTAGGATATAACTACTTGTTAATTTATTTAGACCGACATGCTTAAACCTAACTGAGGCACTTGTTTTGGCCCAGGGATGCTCTAAAAAATGTTACTGAGACAAAGTTTGGGGACCTTGGGCATATTTCTGTGGAACTAAAGGTATTGCGCTGACTGGTTTCACTCCTGCCTGACTGGTCTCAACCCACATGCCCCACTACGTTACTAGAGCTTGTAACACCTGTCTGAGATACATCTAATGCCTATCCCCTGTCCCTAAGACATTTGTATTGCTTTTTACCATTTAATAAACAAAGAAGAGTATCTTCATAGCTAACATTCCTATACATTCAAGATTGTGTTCTTAGAATAAGCTCCTAGGAAAAGAATTGCTGAGTTAGATTAACCAAACTTTTAAGGCTTTCAAAAATTACTTCTGGATGGACTCAGCTTCATTTGAGAATCCCCAAGGCAGAGAAAACTGCCTGACACACAGGTGGTGCTGAATACGGGGAACTGAGTTGAATTGAATTGAATTGCATTGAAGCGAATCAAATCAAATTGAATCTCTAAAAGCACTGGGCTATGCTCTTACTTTTGTTTGCCTATAGTTGCCTCCACCCGCAACACGGGCCCTGGAAGCAGCAGTCAACCTCACTGGAACAGGAGAGCTCTTGCTGTGAAGACGAAGCCTGTGACAGGTTCTTTAACAAAGAACCTCTCTGAGCCCTGAAAGGCTTAATAGTTAAGTCTGGCTTTGAAGCCAGCCCGATTTCAAATCCACCACTGACTAGTTGTTGACTTTGAGCACATTACCTAAACTTCTGTGCCTCAGTTTCCTCATCTGTATCATGGGAATAATGATAGAACCTACGTCTGAAGTTGTGATGAGGATAAAAATGAGATAATCTGTGTAAAGACTTTGCACAGTACCTGACACATTTTAAGCTCTCAATGATAGTCGTTAATTTTATTTCTTCTCCTGGATGCTTTTGGATGTCCTCAAACCAAGACCTCCCTGGATTTCCATTCCTTCCTACAGGCTGGCTGCTCTTTCTGTTGGTTGAAAATGTGGGGAAGACACACCAGACTATGCCCAGCCTTCTCAACCCAGGAACTAATCGACTTCCTATCATGGTCCCTGGACCCTTTGGAGGCAACCCAAGCAGGAGGCACTTTCTAACCCCTTTCTGGTTTGGACACAGGCCAGGAGGTCCAGGGCTCCTTGTCCTGGGTAGAGGCAGCTAGCTACCAGAGCAAATAGTTCTTATAGATACAAAGCCAGGAATACTGCCATCTGAGCTAAGCAAAAGGAAAAAGAAAAGAAAAATTGTTGTCAATTTTGGCTTAAGAAGCGTGAAGGGTTTCTTTCTGATCTTCATCATGTTACAGACCCATTGCTTTGATCATTAGAGGGCCAAATCCACACCTGTAACTTGTCCTCTCAGGGAGGATTTTCTCGGGATATTTAAAGCCTGAATTTGTGTCCCTGAAATGCCTGTGCCCCTTGCCTCCAGTCCCCTCCTAGTCTGTCTCAGCCTGAAGTGAATTCCTTCTCTGACTCCTTGGGTATCTTCAGCCAACAGAGAGTGGTGGAATGGGAATCAAGCTGCTCTAGAATAAACTAAGCCAGACAAAGGGAATGCCTGCAAGCCCCAACGGATGCTTGAATTCCACAGCCTACGTTGCAACTGATAGAGGTCTTTGTCTGAAACCCAGGAGCTGCATCTGCGTCCCTGTCCTGCCCCTTGTGGGCCTTCTGGTGACAGCCTTGACCTTCAGTTTACTGACCTTTGTTAAGATGGGGATGATAACATCTGTGAGATGATAAAATGAGATGACCTCCATGAAAGTGCTTTGTAAAATACTTATATAACTATGAGGGATTTTTAACTAAGAAAAGAAATTGAAGCCCATTGTTATTGATCTGGCCCAGATGACTTCTTGTAGAAGAAGGACTTTGGACAACAGAAGGACAGCATAGCAGACGGATCATGAGAAAGTCTCTGAGGGCCAGAAGGCCCTGGATGAGGTGGAAGAACAAAATGGTGGGTCTGGGGTGGACAGAGGAGGGTAAGACAGAAAGGTGAACAGGGTAGGAAAATGGATTCAAATAAGACTTTGTAACCCAGAAATTGGAGACATTTCCAATTAATTAATTATTCAAAGTATTATTGAGACACTTCCAAGGGCTCAGGCTGGTGTCAACTTGATTTCAGGTGTCAAGGAACTCTATAATCTATGGGAAGCGGGATCGTCAAAGTCAGAATAACCAAAGAATGACCCAGTAGTGTAGTGAATGCAGGGACAGGTGTCCAGTGGGAGCTCTCGAGAAGAAGGAGGCACGCCTGACATGCGTTGTCATCCTAGGCTCAGGCTGAGAATGGGGGTGGGAGGTGGGGCATGAAGCTCCCAGAAGAAACTTTTGTGCCCCGTTAGCTTTTCCCAAGAGCATATGAACAAGATTTCCTTCAGTGAGGGACAATCCCCCGAGGAAGAGTGATTGTAGATCAGGGGAGAAGAGTAGTAGAGGAAGCAGGCGAAAGAATCACAAATTTCAGAGCTAGATGGGGTGAGTGTTCACCCCCAATTCAGCACCCCAACTGTACACAGCTGAGGCTTACACAGCTGATGTCACCTAACCTGGAAGTGGAAAGGAGATCTCCAGTCTCATCATTCAGTGATCTTTCAACTCTTTATGATGAACTAGATGGAGCCAGGCTCAGGAACCTGGACTAGGGGGACAGGCTTGGATGGCATGCTGGGGCATCTGCAGTGGGTATTATAAAGGCCCTATACACCTTGACTAAGGTGAAAAGGGACCCCAGAGAGTGGAGAGAGAGGGCATTCTTGATCAGTCCCATAATGGTGCCAAATGGCTTCTCCCGTCTTTCTTCCTATGCTCCCAATTCTCCTTGCTTCACAGCCAGGATATGGGGTATATGTTGCAGCCTGAGTGGAAGTAAAATGGACCAAGGGCTGGGAATATGATCACAAGAGGCTCCTTCATCATTCTCTAGATTGGAGTAAAATCGGAACTTGGCTTCTGGTCTATCGAAGCTCTGCCTCCAATGGATACCTGGAGCCGGTAAACTCGGGCATCTCAAATGGAAGGCTAGGACATGCTGGGCTTGCAATTCATACAAACAACTGATATTCAGATGTGCTACAAGCATGACAGGGCCAGAGCCAGTCGAGCTGTGGGAAGCATTTGGGAAGAAGAGTGGAGCATCTGCCTTCTCAAGTCTCGCACACCACTTCTGCACGGCTTCGGCTCTGCCTTCCCCAGACGGGAGACAGCTTGTTCTGGAGACACTTGTAAACGTGAAAAGGAAGAAGCAGGGAAGCAGAGGGGAAGAAATCTATTCTACCTCGCAGCTTTCTGTCTATACCCCAACGGAGCGAGGGTAATTTGTTATACCTAATGAGCAAGTGCCGGCTTATGTGGAAGCAAAAATGCCAGTGGGATGATAGGGCAAGTTGCTGTGGGAGACCAAGACCTCAGAGAAGTTTGTACAGCCTGGCAAGGGAGTCTTCACAGGAGGAAGGAGCGACTGTCTCCTTCCATCAGGGTGATAAGCACTTGCATTTGCACTGAGTTTTTTGTGTTTCGAGGCTCTTTTGCATCTATTGTTATAGCTGAGCTTCACAACCACCCCGTGAAGTGGGTGGCTCTACTGCTCTTTTCTCTATTTTTCAGGTGAAAAGACTGAATCTCAGAGGAGTTAAAGAAATTGTCCAAAGTCATGAAGGTAGTAGATAGATATATCTCCAGACGTCTAGTTTCCAAATGCTTGTTCATATGTGTCTTATTTCTAAAAAAGGACACATCACTCAACTGAGGGCAATGGGGGAGATTGAGGGATATCAACTATACAGAACCCTATAGAAAGAGGAAAATGGACAATTTAAGGTGAATCAAAGTCTCACTTCACATAGAGGAGGACAAACCATAGACCTTGTTACCAAAGAGAAGTTTAAATAAATGCATGCATTGCAATTGGAACACATGACCGAGGAAACCTGGGATGGGAGTCCCTAGGTGAGCAGGATAGGGGTTCCTGCCCTGGCCCTTCTATCTTTCCAGGCCAACCTCTCAGCACTGCCCTCATCTCCTATGCCCCAGCCACAAGAACCACAGGTGCTCCCTGAACCCATCAGATTTTTCCTATTTCCATGCCTTTGGGTATCTTCTTCCTGAAACTTTAAGTTCAAATGTTAAGATTTTAAAAATCCTGTAATCAGTTCATTGCTCCCTCCTCTGAAGTCACATTGAAATGCTGGCGTGTCCCCCCATGTATCTCCTCCACTAGACTGTGAGCTCGTTGAAGGTAGAAACTGTGGTCTCTTCATCACTCAGTCCCCAGCACCTGCCAAAGGGCCTGGTACTTATTAGGATCAGATGTTTACTAATTGAATGGTTCCATCATCATCACCATCTTAATTTAAAGCACATTCTTGAGCACCTCCTTGGGCTGGTCATTATGTAGGCAATGGGGTGTGAGATATTAGCCTCATACTCAGGACTCATGGAGACCTTTGGCAAAGCAGAAAGAACATGTGCATTATATTGAATTCAGAAGATTTAATTAATACTATAGGAATCCAAGTATGGTGAAAATCTGAGCTGTTCAAGGAAGGATCTGAAGAGCCTTGAAGGAAGAAAAGAAGTTACAGGACATTCCAAGACTTTATTGAGGGCCGTTCTGGGCTGGGTTCTGTGGCAGCTGCAAGATTAACATGAGGCACAGTCCCAGTTGTCACAGAGCTGAGAGGTACCAAGCCAACACAGCTGAGGCAAATAGAAGTAAATGAAGGATTATGTGCTAAGGAGCTGTCCGTTTCTGCCATGGAGTTGTCAGAGAAGTGAGAGCAGGAGTAATTAGGAAGACTTCCTGGAGGAGGTGACATGAGCTGGGCTTTGGATTATATTTAGATACAAGAAGATAGACATTCCTGGAATCAAAAACAGTCATGGGCCTAGAACAAATAATTAATCAATACGCCTTGGAACAAGCAACAAGGAGCCCTCAATCTATCCTCTAACCTGGGACAGGTTCCATGGCAGGCAGATAAGACATGAAGACATGACGGCTTCCTTTGCACTAAGACACTGACTTTTTTTTAAATATGGAAAATTAAAAAAAAAAGAATTCCAGATGGATTTTAAACACAGTGGGGAATTGGGCGGTGTGACGGCAGATGGCTATTTCAGCTGCACGTGGGTAAAAATAATTTCAACTCCCCAATACCCAGAACTGCTCTGAACTTGTGAAAACCTCTTAAAGAAAAGCTGCACTGTGATGCTCCAAGCACAGAGCTGCAACAGATGGGGTCCGAGGGCTTGGAGCTCATCAACAAGAAAATATCTACCGTGGCTAGAACAACAGTGCCAAGACCATTGTGGGGAAGCTCCTTTCTCACCAGATTCTGTCAGGGCTGACTCTTGATTTTAGCCCAGGCTAAGGAAAATTCTCTGGAATTTCTTCCTCTAGGTTGGGAGAGAGGAGAAGAGAAATGAGTCAACTTGAGGGCTATGTGTAGGGGCTGTGAGATGAAGACATCAGGGAAGCAGAAAACATCCAGAAGGGGATAGTGGTGAGTGTGTGCTCACAGGAGGGAAGGTGGCCCCAGATGGGGGCAGGGTGATGGCTGTGAAAGTTGACACTTCTGGGTGTCTGATGGGCTTTACCATAGTAGGCTTGGTTTTCCTACATTTACTGTTATCTACACTACATCCAGAGATGGAATAGGGGACCTATGTGGAAGCTCACTTTGTCCATTTGATGGCCACCTCTGGAACACTGATCTTTTGTCACACTCTGCTGTAGGGCTACAAGAGTGAACTGATCACAGGAGTGAGGGAGTCAGCCAGGACACTAGCAGTGCTATGAATCAGGCATTCTAGAGGTCCAGTGCCAGGGAGCAGACAGAGATACTAGGTAAGGACCGGGAGGGCCATATATCTACATCCCCTAGGAGATTAAATTCCAAAGGAATCATCTAGAACAGGAGTGGTTGACAGGAGCTGTGGGCTAGTTGGTCTCTGGTCCAAGGTCCAGGAGGTCAAAAGTGCAGGTGGGAGACCTTGAGGTGAGTTCTGATCCTAAACAGAAGCAGTCCTTTCTGCTTCGTCTAACAGGTCCTGGTGGTTAGCAACAGCATCCACTTATGATATGCATCATGGTTTCCTGGACAGTATGGCTGGGCGGTGTATTGGGTGCACATTAGCTAGAGGGGGAAACAAGTCACAACAACACAACAGAAAGGATGAGGACACACTGTGACATCAGGGGAAACTGAGTTCTGGAAAGGAATAATTTACTGTGTCTCATCCAGGTTGGCCTCCCTGAATGAGGTGGGATGAGGCGGGCAGGGCCACGGTTTATATACAACAATGATTCTCAATTACAAACACAATAGGAAGGTCACTCCAAATGGATTCAAGGGAACCAAGGTCAAGACCAACCAACCTCAAAGAGGAGCAAGTGACGGGATCTGGTTTAGAGTCTGGATAATGGACTGGACTGGGGCTCAAGGGCCAATGCTAGCCCAAGAAAAAGGAGAGTGTGCTTTTCTTCTGTATTAAACTGTTCAGGTCAAGGCAGAGAAACATTGACAAAGGATACTTCTGCTTTATTGGTTCAGAAAGAGACTCAAATGGCTACTTGTGTTTACATATGGTGGGAGGAAGGATGGTGCGGGCCTGAGGTGAGGGTTACTGCCCACCAAGCCAGCTCTCATATAGCCAGAGTCTGTGCCCACCTCATTCTTATCAACCTCCTCAATACTGCTCTTCCCTTCTCTTGCTCTCCTCATCCTTGTCTGTCATGTCCAGGTGAGCCTAACTTCCTCAAGAGGGCTCATGTGACCCACTCTGCTCCTTCTCACTCCCATTTCTTCACTCTATCTCCATAGCAACTGCCAACACCAATGATGTGTCATTGATTTCCCCCTATGGTCAGGATCAGCCACCAACAGGAGGCAGTGCTTTCTGCCCACAAATGGCAGTTAGGTGGATTACTGGGGACAGAGGAGGCTATGAGGTGAATGGGGAGAGACTCATGGTAATGTTGGTTGTGGGGTCAGCCTCCTCCTAAAGGCAAGTGAGAACGAGCAGTGCTGACGCAACCCAACATGAAAAGTCAGGGAAAGACGCAGAGGGCGTGGCTGGGGCCTCCAGGCAGGTTCTAGGGGGAAGCAGGGCCTTATATGGCTTGTGCACGAAGTGGGGGCCTTCAGGCAGTGAGGAAAGGGGAGTACAGTCACAGGTTTGGAAATTGAGATTTTCTCAAGAGCCCCTGAGACTGCAGTAAGTATTATTGCATAGTATTCTTATAAGGGTTTGGAGTTAATTTGCATCTCATATTCCTTTTCATAATAGAATCAAGCACTTCGATTTTGAGATTTTTCTAGACAAATCCCTTCATCCTGTAGATTTAAAAATAAGACCCAGAGAAGTGAAATAATTTGTTAATGGCAGATTTGTGACCCGTATAGGGCTCCCAGTACCGGGCTCTTGTCCATATATGTTCTTTATTATTAGTCCAGCCTTTCCTTGGACTTGAAAGATACAACAGAGGAGAGTGAAATGGGCCTGAGCAAATGCTCCATGCAACCCTGTCAGGTCAGGAAGGAGGGACATCCTCTTCACAGCACCCTTACCACAAAGCGAGGAGGGAGCATGGCTGGGCTCGTCCATCCCCCAGGCTCCTCTCCTCCCTGCATTTGTTTGGCTTTCCCTCCTCTTTTCTAGTCCCCCAGTGTACCCTGGAACTGGGGCACTCGCTCATGTCATACACACTGTGTGCCCATCACGCACTCTGGATTCAGTAGTGGACACCCCAGACTAAGGTCCTATTCTTAAGGAGCTGATATTCTGATGGGGAGACACAGACAAGCACAAATAAATATGAAGTCAGGTGGTGTTGAGTGCTGTGTGGGAAAATAAGGCAGGGAGAAGGATTCAGAGTGCTGGGGGCAGGCAGTGGCTGTTAGACGAGGTGGGGAGGGAAGGTGGCTCAGATGAGGTGAAGTGTGAGCAGTGACCTGGAAGGGCGAAGGAGACTAGCCATCAGAACAGCTGGGACAGGTGCCTTCTGGGCACAGGGTAGCAGCAAGTGCAAAAGAAGTGATGTGGTAGCTTGCCCGACCCATTTGAGGAGCAGCTGGGGGCCGGTGGCTGGGATGAAGTGAGCAAAGGAAAGAATAATAGCAGATGAGGCCAGAGCAGGAGGCCATGGCAAGGACTTGACTTTGACTCAAAGCGAGGTGGCAACCATGAGAGTATGTAAGCGTAAGAGGACCTGGGGTCCTAAAACGACCACCCTGGCTGCAGTGCTGGGGAGAGACATGAGGGAGCAACAGGGAGAAGTGTGCTCAGGCCATGGTAGTGATCAAAGTGAGAGGCGATGGTGACCTGGATCAGTGTAGCAGACCAGGGGCTCCCAAACTTCCCAGCTCAAAGACCCTACTTTTGCATTAAATAACCTGCCAGCATGATAACAGTTACCATTTTAGTATCTGTTGAATGGGCAAACACTTAATGTCCATATTTCTAAATGAATCTACCTTGCTCACATTGCAACAAAATTTACATACGTTCAATAAAGAGTCGTAGGAGGATGCATGCAAGTTGCATCGTTTGTTAGGTCTGCAGACTACATGTTCAATGAGTAGATCATTTTCAGACCCTCTCCCCCCATTGTGGCCCCAAAAATAGGCCCGTGATACTTTGCTTCTCTCACCTTTTCCGTTACATTGGCCAGCCTAAGCCCTATTTCCTCAAGCCTCTTTGCTAGAAGGGTCTGACAAGCTCCTGTGGGCTAGGGTGTCAATGCGCGATGATGATAACTGAGCAGGGATTCATAACTTGGAACTGAACCATAGTTGAGATTTGAAAGATCCAAGCACAGCCCGAAATTGCAGGTAAAATACGGTGTGAGTGTATGCAATATGAGGTCAACTTCCATTAGATTCTCAAGGGTCCCTCACTAAGAAAAAGAAGGTGGAGGGGGGTAAGAGCCACAGTTTAAAGAGTTAGTCCTCCCAGTTACTATATATGTTTTAACAAACACTTTCAACGCTCAGCCCCAGCAGTGAGCACCACATGGAGGAGGGCAGACATTTTGAATCCATAAGGCTTCAATTCCCCCCAGCAGAAAGATCTGCACAATCTGTAGATAAAAATGTAACATCTCTGATTTCAGAAAAATAACTTTCTTTCCCTCCTAAAGCTGGTCTTGGACCCTGCTTCTGACACGCTCAATATGAATTTGTGTAATGAAAAAACTGTAGTCATGCGTCGCTTAATGACAGCTTACATTCTGAGAAACGCATCATTAGGCGATTTCATCGTGGTGCAAACATCACAGAGTGCACTTACACAGGTTGTATAGCCTACTACACACCTAGGCTGTATGGTACTAATCTTATGGGTCCACGGTGTATATGCAGTCTGTTGTTGATGGAAATGCCATTACGCAGTGCATGACTGTACAAGTGTTCCCATTTGAGAAACAAGAGGAAGACAAGATCATTCCAAAGGAACTTATGTATTTGGAGCAATAAATAAATAAATAAATGATTCAAAGCCTGTATGCTACCTTTGGATAAACCATGCTTGATTTGAAGGTCAAGTACGTTAAAATGCCCCGCTTCACTGAGATGCATGAAGGCTGAAGCTTGTGGTATGGTAGAAGTATTTGCAGGGTATAATTATGCACCCCTTCACCATCCCCACTGCCTTCCACGTGATGTGAAACAATGTGTCACAGTCCCCTACAGTCAAAGCAGTAATTTACAAGAGTCAGCAATTCCGCAGGGCAGGTAGGCCGTATTTCAAAACTGGAAAGGGGGTTGGGGGGACGAAGAGGGGGAGCCAGCCGATCAATTTACAAAGATCCTGTTTCTCTGCCACTCTGTTGACCTTTCAGGCAAGACCTAATGCCAATTAGCTCAGTTATAAAGTCCATAATTCTTGTGGGGAAGGCCCTGTGTAGCACATGATCATTTTACAACGTTTGCCCTAATTTGCAGCCCCCAAACACGGACTCCTGGGGCTGCAGGGTGGGGGTGGGGGGAGTTTGTTGGCAAGCAATGGGAGCAGCTGGAAGGGATCACAGAGCACAATTACTGTCTGCGCATGGCCACATCTGGAAAACAGCTCCATGTTGGCTTTAAAACAGTATTAATGAAGAATGGAACCTTGTGCTGGGGAGGATGGGGCTGGGGGGAGGGTGCGGTGGGAGGAAGTAAAGGGGGGCGCCCTTCTGGCCAACTTGGTGGGGATGAAAAGACAACAAAGAAAACAGCAGGCAGGGTATAAGACCAAATCCAGGGAGAAGAGGGTGTTGACAGGAGAGGGGCAGCAGGGAGATGCTGTTACTTTAGGCAGAGGTCTCTAAACCTCATTTTTGCCATCTTCAAAGCTGGGCGTCCATGCAGGACTGGCTCTCTTTGCATTAACTGAGCAGACATTTGTCCATAGTGTGAGATTTTAGTGGTGTCCGGAAGATTCCCAACTAAAAGAATATACCACACCAGGACCTAAATTCTACCACCAAGCATTTAGTCCTTCGGTCAGGGGTCCCTTCTTCTGAGAAGGACTTGAAAATGCAGATACACCTGCTCCTTTTATGATACCAGGCACATAGTAGTTGCTCAATAAAAATTTGTTGACTAGAACTGAATCGAATGAGCTAAATAAGCTGTTTTGTGACAATGACCAAATTAACTCGTATCTCTGATTTATCAGCTATAAGGGTTACACTAGACCAATGATTCTGAATTGTGAGGGCACAGGGTGGCATGTCTTTCCAAGGAGTATATCAAATTCCATGGGGAGGGGAGAAGGTAGCATTCACGGTTTGAGAAAGAACATGCAATAGTATGACATAATTTTATATCTGGAAAACCAGAGTCTGCCCCTAATACGAGAGACCTCTCTAATGCAATGTACGGAAGGAGATGCTCAGCAGAATCTTCCTGGCTGGTGAAGATTCATAAACTGATCTTAGAATTCAAAATGGGCACTTCGCACACCACCAAAAATTCAAACATCTCTAGATGCCCCAGGGAAGCAGGGAAATCTATTTTATCATGGGTGGAACAAGACTGAGAAACTCAGAGTGGCTGAAATTGCGGCCTCCATTGAGTTTAATGGTCCTCCATCCAGACAGATCAGCCGCTTGGGTTCCCAAGGGCTAGGTACTTCTAAAGGGACAGCAAGGACAAATTGCAAAGAAAACAGGGAGTCAGGGAGGTGTAAACAAACTCGCCCTCTTGCTTTGTGCCTGTTCCTCTGCCTGCCCAATAACGCATCTTTGGCATTGCTTAGGGGTGTGGAGCACACAGCCCACCTTAGCATATGGTTTAGCATTTCCCTGAAAACCGAAGGCGAGACACAGACCTGTCGAGATGGAAGGATCTTATCCACCTCTACACCTGAGGCAGAAATTCTCTGTCAGTGTCCCTGACAGGGCACTCTTCATCCTCCGTTTAGATGCCCCCCGGAGATCACAGAAACTAAGACCTTCATGCAGACCTGGGTTCGAGTCCGACCTTTGAGAGTTCACATAATCTTTTTATGCCTTGATGTCCTTTTCCATACAATGAAAATAATAGCACTCACTTCATGGGATTATCATGAGTATTAAATGAGATAATACATCTTGCTATGAATTCCCTGCTGCTTGGAATTCTAAATTTCTATTTGTGCAATGCAATCTATACGCATTTACATCTGACCTTACATGCAACCTGTGTGTAGCCAGATTCAGGGTGGGTTGAGCACGTGTGCCAAAAATGATGTAGGCAGTTGTTTCTGCCAAGAGTTGACCCCTCACACGAAGCACCCATAGAGAGGGATGCTTGTCTCACTTTCCCGCTCCTGAGAGCACAGTACTCCTACACCCTATTGCCAATATTAAGCATAAAAAGTTTACGCATTTAAGAATTCTTTGGATTGCTCCTACTGAAAGAAAGCATTCCTCACATATTCCAAATAAGCCCAAAATGATGTATGTGCAAACCTGAGGACAACCGGCTTCCTGCTACAATGCAGTAGAGCATCAGGCCCCGCCCACGAGAAGGGCTCAGATAAGAGTAAGCAATGCTAGTGCAGGCAGCACCTTCACTGAAAGAACAATCCTCCTGGGTTAGGAAACCGTTATGCTCTAAATTCTCGGTTTTGCCCCCATGGAAGCACTACTCACAGAGTTGAACCTCTCACCCAAGTGACCATCCATCAGGTATTTGACGATGCTATTTTGTACCCTCCATCACTCTTACCCTCTTTCTTTACCCTACGCTTCTTTCTCCTTCCCTAACAGTTCCTGATGTAGGTCCCCTCAAGCCCTGCCACCCTGGTCTGGATGTTCTCTGTGCCACTGTCTCTCGTAAAAAGGAGGTGCATGCTCAGGCCAGGCCGCTGAGCCCCACGAATGTGTCTAAATTTTCATTAATTTTCCTGACAGCCCTGTCACACTGTGGGCTCAGGGACCATGGCTATGCACTCTTGAACTTCCTAAGGAAAAGACATTTGGAAGTAGCCTGGAGCAGCTGGGTTTGACTCACACTCTCCTCTCATGTCCAAAAAATGTCCCCAACCCTACCTCTTTCAGGGTCCCAATTCCCAGCTTCCCTGGACTTGGATCATGGCCATGAGAAGGTCTTGCCTTCATAGGACACGTCAGAGGCCCCACATGTTGGGCCTGGGGTGTGTGAGTCAGCATCCTCCCAGTGCGGTTTCCTCCCCTAGCTTTGCTTGTTCTGTCTGGTGGACCAGCTTTCTCTCTGGAGTGCAAGGAGCCTCACCCACTTAATTAATCTAACCTGGAGACTATTTCCACTCCTACAGCAGGTTAGGCACTTAGGAGAGACCATCTCTAGACCCACATGAGTGCGACCCAAGAGGATGCCCTCCCCCCAACTCCAGTTGGCTGTAAAAGAGTAAATTCACCCTGTGCCTGAGGATTTCCGTATTTCTATGTGTGACACAGGCATGAGCCAATCTGATTGTCCCTGGCCCAGCACAAGGTGGGCATTCATCAACACTCAGAAACACTTCAAGTATAAATATTTGTGTCATTCTGGATAACTCCCATTCCTGGCCCATCATCTACCTTTCTGCTTCATCTCCTGTAGTCCCTCCTTTCTAGACACTCTGTTTACTCACTTTTATCCAACACTCTTGCCCTCTTGCTTCACATCCGTCTTTCTCCTTTGCCAATCCAAATACTGTCCATCTTCAAGGTTCAATTCGAGTGCCACCTGCTCTGTGAATCCCTGAGGACCCCACCTTGAAGTGAGCTCACCCTCTCTGGACAACCATGTCTTATGACACTAGTATGCCCCTGCCTTAGATGGTATTAATCTCAGATGGTGTAAACTGCAAATCTGGTTTACCCCCCCCCCCCCCCCCCCCGTGGGGGCCCCGGAGCTCCCATACTAGGCACAAGGCAGAGAAGGTGGAAACGAGAAAGGAATGATGCTGAGGAAGATAGCCTCTGGGGGACCACACTGGGCTAGGAACTTGTTTCTCATGAGCAGGAAGAGAATTTTTAGGAATTGAGGAGGTGTAGAACAGAGAAGAAATCAGAAAAGCAGCATCAGCACAGCAGGATTGCACAGGCTCTGCATACCTTCTAGGGAATAATAATGTCTAACCTCCTCAGTGAGGGCGTATGGAGGGGGGAGCCGAAGCCAGGTGCTGATCACCTGTTAATGCTTGCACCTCAGCAAGCATAAAAAGTTCTAATTCTCCACGAGTGCTCATCTGGCCAGAGATACCAAGGGACAAAGTGTTACTTGGTCTCTAATGACTCCATCTTCCCAACCACTCAACAGATATGTTTGGGTTCTCCATGTGCCCAGCACTGTGCTGGGCAGATTAGGGAACACAAGAAATTATAAGCCAAACACGATCAGTGCCCTCAGAGAACTCACAGTGTAAAAGAAAAGATGAGATACCTAAACAGCCATGAGGCTAGGCCAGGAAGGCTGAGTCAGATGGAGGGTAGAGGCACCAAGCATTTGGGAGGTTAGAAATGGAAGCATGGTGAAGACCAAAAGGTATAGTTGAAGTTGAAACCCTTAATCCAGTGGGAAGATAAGATTTGAGTGGGGCCCTGATGACAGGGTAGAGTGGGCTAGAAAGCGAAGAATAAGATGTTAAAATGGGTTGGTATGCTCAGCTCTGCTCAGCAGAGAGAAGGTTCATGCAAGCCAGCCAAAGTGGGAGAGAACACCAGAAAGACCACCTGGTCAGTTTGTGGAAGGCTCCAGTGTCCAAATAGGATGTTCAGATTTTATCTCTCAGGGAAGCAGGAAGTTAGACATCTCAGACGGACAAAGGCCTATGGTATAAAATGCATATGGTTCTCACTTTCTCCTCCAAAGCCTTTCCATCATGGACTTGTGTCAGGGTCTCCCCTAATTACTTTACAATGATATTTTCATTTTCTAAAGAGGTGGTCATGGCACTCTGGGTGCCATTTGACCAGATTACTAACATCTAAGGGACTGCTTTGTTTCCCATCTCCTCCTTGGAATAGACTCAATTCTGGGCTCTGATTGGGGTACCAAAACCCACAGGATCCTTCATTTGCTGAAAGCATCAGCCCAAGGGCTCTTCCCTGGGGAAGAAGATGTTTGACCAGGCTCTCTGGCCTTCGGGGGATAAGGAATCAACCACATTGAGGTCACAGGTGGCCTCTGGACCACCTGTGAGCTCACGTCTTCTAGTTCATTCCTTTATCCATTCACTCACTCATTCATTTGCCTATTCATTCTGACTGGCCAACATTTATCTGGCGTCTATTATGTTAGCCACAGTGATAGCATATTATTTGTATAGCACTTAAGAGCTGACAAACTCTTTCACACATTCTATTTATTTAAACCTCAGCAGCCCAGAAAATTTGTATCATCCCTTTTCTAAAAATAAGGAAGCTGAGAGTCAGGGAGGCTATATGGCTTTGTCCAAAGCCCACAGGTCCATAACTGGCCATTGCTACACCACAGGTGAGGACCCCATCCCTGCCACCAGGACCTCCTCTCTATCCTGGGCTGTCCCACCACCACCTCCTTTCTACCCATAAACCTCAGGTGTTTAGCCCAGTTACCTCTCTCCCTCCCAGCCATGACCTCTGATTCTCCTTCCTGAGCCTTCTCTTCCCCAGGACTGACTGAGGAATAGAATGCTGATTCCTGATGTCTCCTCCACCTTCCTGGCTGCTTCTGAAACAAACAATACAATTGCATTCTATGGGATCTAATCGGGAGACCCTACAGAAGAACCAGAAGTAAAAGCAAGTGATGTTAAGAAACCCTGGCTGGAGGTAGCCTGATCTCTGAAATGAGAATGAAACTCAGCCTCAGGTTCAGAGCCCTCTTCCTCAAAATCTCCTTATAGAGGGCCTCCAAGCTCTGTTCTCTCTTACAGTCCCGGGGTGCATTCCCACATGCCCCCACCCCTCTCCAGGAAGGATCTCTTTGACCTCAACTCTGGAAATTCTGAACAATGTGTTGTAAACCCATCACAGAGGATACCAGATTACTCTGTTGTTCTCACCCCCCTGCTTAGCACAGAAAAAGTCAACCTAGGTCCTTCTCAGACAGAGAGATACAAAGATATAGCATTGTCACTGTCACCAAGATATAAGCTACAGCACAGGGCAGTGTGTGGATAAAGTCAAGAGAAGAGTACAGATAAGAGTTCTGAGAACTAAAAGGGAATAGGGAGTGAGTGGGGGATGTGGATTCACCTGGGACAGTGGCTGGGGCCAGGCAGAAAGTTTTACGAGTGAGTCTGTGCTATAAAATTGAGCGCTGTAGGGAGGACATCCCAGGTGGGGAGCAGGTCAGGAATGAGCAAGGTGTGTTTTGGGGACAGTGAGGAGGCTGGCCACCATGAATCAATGGGCAAAGTGCCTGTGTAGGAACCAGCCAGCAATCTGAGACTTCACCTTCAACTGTAGACAGCAGAAGGCCCCTGGACTTTTCTCAGAGGTCATGCTTCCCTCCTCATGTTCCCTACCATCCAACTTAGTCTGGAGAAGCTCCCTGGGGAGGGTAACAGCAAAATCAATGGCTGGTTTACCTACTTTCAGGGCTGCTGATCCAGGCCAACTGTTCCAGGGGCCAGGCTAGAGGTGGCGTCTATTACTCCCGCCCACATGCCCGCTTCCCTGGCCAGGCTGAGGTCACACGGCTGCAACTCACTACAGAGGAGGCTGGGAGATGGGGTCTGGGGTGGGCCAGGAGGAGGGGCATCCTGCCAATCCCTACCTCACAGACAGCCATGGACTCACCAAGCAGAATTAGCAAATGTTAACATTCTCTTACTTGCTTCAGATTTTTATGAGAAGAAAAAGTATCCAGAAGAAGTTAAAGAGTCTTGGGTCCCATTCCCCATTCCCTTCCCTCTCTCCCGAGAGGCAACCCCCGGCACAAATTACATGTATTTCTTTCTCATCCCTGTGTTCACACGTGGATGTATTCATATGGATCCATAAAGCGATATGTAGTATTTGTTTACGTGGTAGTGAATCTTCCTAAATTGTATCTTAACAAACATATTGTTCTGCAATTTACCTTTTTCACTCAGCAGTTCTGTTTTGGGAATCTACATATATTGATAATTCACCTCATTTCCTTTATTTTAACTGCTTTAGAGCATGTCATCATATTCTACATTCTCTTTATCCATTCCCCATCAATGGACATTTAACTCAAGTCTTTTTTATTTTTTTGTCCTTTGTTTCTGTGCAAACAATGCTGCATTGAAGTCCTTGTACCTATTTCTGGAGGCGTGCAATTTATCCTCATGTTGTAGAGAAAATGTTGAGACCCTCCATTCTAGTCGAAATGCAGTGACTCAGCTTCTGTCACATGCAGAACACCAAACTCAACAGAGTAGATAATGCAAAGGATGCATCCAGAGGGGGTCATGCCTTGGAGGAGCTTGCAGCCTAGACATCAGTATAAGCCTGTGAGAAGCCTGCATGCTGCAAGCTCTAGGACAGTGCCCGGACAGCCCATATTGCAATTAAGAGATAACGTGCAGTTGAGTCAACAGAGATGCGTTGAAGGCAGTGAGATGAAGTGGAAAATCTACATGAATATGACCTTGATAGGGGCCTCAAAGAAAATACAAGATTTAAGTGCTCAGTGGTAAGTGTTCAATGAACAGAGGAGAGGGCATTCCTCCTGGCAGGGGGAACAGCAGGAACAAGTACCCTGGGGCAGGACTAAGCATGGAATGTGAGCTGTCTAGTCTGGCTGGAGTGCCTGGCTGCGATGAGCTGGGAGCCGTTCTTCCATTTGCAAAGTTGAGCTCAGCCCCACATACGGGATGATGTCCATGTGGCCTGTTGCCCTGGGCAGCCAGCCCGGGTGGTATTTTTCCATTACTCTGAACAGAAAAGAAGTTCAGTCACTTGTTGATAGCAATGTGACCATTCAAGGAGAAAACAATTAGGGATGCTGACCTCTGGCCCCTCAAGAGGAGGGAGGGAAGGAAAAAATTCTCCCCAGGGGGAAGAGGCCGGGTGGGAAACATCCAAGAGGGTAATTGGTAAATATTATTGTTTCAGTCCGTGTTTGCCTGCTCTGCTCGGGTCCCTCTGCAAGTGGTGCCTTTAAATCACACTGTCTGACTTTGGCAGGTTTAATTGAGTCGCCACTGAAAAAGAAATTATCCCTGTGCTATTAATTTTTATAGTTCCTCGGGGCTTTTAAAACGTGTTTGGATTTTCTAGGTCTTTGAAAATGAAAACATTAAATTTTATTAAAAGGAAACACAGAGGGGCTGACAGGACCCAGCCAGGCCCTGACGAGACTCTGGGTAGAAAGGTTTGGACCCTCACAGGCGGTGCGACAGAAGTTTTGCCCCTTTTAGAATAAAAGTCAGGTGGTCTCCAAGGAGGTATGATGTCAACTAGACCCACATTCCCCACCAGCTCATGGTGGGTGCTGTTGTCAGTGCCATCCAGACCCTGTCCTCGTGTCCAAACCATCTGCTGCCAGCTACAGGCCAAGGGAGCTCTCTGCAGGGCCAGGGGCTACGTGGGGAAGACCCAGCTTATGGGAGTCAGAAACTTTCACAGTTTAGGGGACCCTCCGGTAGAAAAAGAATTCAAAATTCCAAATATACAATCATGTTTGAAAGTGAAATTGTATTTACAGAGAGAAAAGAAGTCATAACATATTACAAATTTTGAAAAGCTGGCAAATTCCACAAGCACCACAAAATCTAAAATAATTGTCTGACGTGCATCCGTAATACTTTTTTCCTGCATTTTTTTTTTTGGCTGCAAACTCTTTGATCATCTCTTTGAATGACTATCATTTTTGAATATCATTTTTATAGAGAGAATACAAAGATAATTCAGTCTCTCCTCTAAGAAGTTGATCCAATTTTGTATTTTATTATTCACGGTTTGGAAAGGTTTCTTTCAGTCTCATAATTTGTCACTCGTAATGCCATGTGAATTTTCAGGATTGTTATCAACTCTGGGAAAACCTTTGTCAAGTATCTTTCATATATGAGCTATGAGATTTCAGGGCATTTCAACTTCTCTTTTACAGCGACAAATCTAAAATAGTCTTTGAATTTATGAAACTTACTAACCAGATTGTCATCGATGTCCTCATTGTGGTGGCACATAATGAGTTTTATGTTATATCTGTCAACATCAGTATTTCCTGTCAAATCAGCAAGACATTTAAACATGGGGATTCTGATAAATTCTGTGTCGGTAATTCCCATCAAAAAAGAAACAAAATGAGTAGTGCATTTATAATTGTATTACTTTGCGTGATCGAGTATAATCCTGACAAGAGAGCACTTTCATTTTGACTAGGTGGTGACGAGTGCAGAATCCTCTGCTTTCAATTTCACTCACCAGATGATTGGATGAATTTCCCACCAACGGGCTTCTGGCTCTGTAGGTTATAGACCTTGTTTTTCTTCCACTCTCCCTGGACTTCCAGTTCAGAGCAGCAGGGACACGTCCGCTCAGGTCTCCATACAGCTTCAAGGGGCCTCTCGTGGGATGACACAGAATATGTCTGTGCAGTGAGCAGCAGGGCATTCCTGAAAGCTTGGCTCCACAGTGACAACTAGCAAAAAGTGAATTACACAGAGAAGCAACTACACTCCATACAAATACATCTCTACTAAATCCAAACCAAACACAGCCTCAACTCAACTGCCCCTTCACTAGTTTCCAAAGTGGCCATTCCGATGCCACCAAAATGAGGGAAATATGACAGGGGGCAAGTCAGAGGTGAAAGAAACAGCTATGTTAACAGATTATAGTTAAAGTCTCTTACATTTGCCAACCATATGAAAACACATGAGCATGTAACCACATTACACTGATGAGGGACCCTGAAGCGTAAGTGTCACTAGCATCATGGAAAATTCACTTCTGCACCCTGTGAAGGATCTGGGCGGGGAGAGGACCCAGGGCCTGGGGCTGTCATGGAATTAACTGCATCTGGAGAGATTAAAACAGCACAGAACTACACACACCCAAACTTGACAAGCAAATTGAAGGCTGACTCTGCGTAGAGCTGCCATTGAAGTTCAGACAAGCAGGTGCTGAGGGTGGGATGTGAAGGCCCAGGCAGGCTGGAGGTAGAACTTGAACTGGGTCTGATTCAGATGGTTGAGGAGGAGCTCATGTGTGTTCAGGTGTGTGTGTTTGTGCGCATATGCACATGCTTCTGTGGTGCACTGTGTGCATGTGTGTTCTTGTGTGCCTCTGTGTGCGCATGTATGTGTGCATACGTTGTTTGCACATGTGCAAGTGTGAGTGCGTGTAGGGGGCAATTAAGGGATCAGCATGAAGTCTGCAGGAGAAATGGGCTGGCATCACTGTCGACATCCATCTGAGAAATGAGGATGATACAGGCCCAGGAAGGCGAGGTGACTTGCCCCAAGTTCCATAGGTGATCAGTGGCAGAACACAGAGCCATCTGCAGGCCTGCCAACACTTTGTCCAAGATGTCCTCCACTGCACCACACACAATTCCAGTTGCTCTCCAGGGCTGTATCAGTGCACCCTGACCTGCTCTCCACGGGCAGAGAGCCCTTCTAGACACTGGGAGGAACACAATTAAACCTGAGGGCTGTCCTGCCTTCTGAGGGTCACTCTGTTGCTACAAATCACCCAGCCAGCCCTGACTCCAAGAAGAAAGTCACCTCACCCCCTTACCCTGATGCCTCAGCTCCAGCTCTGTCCCCATGTAAAGCCTCAGGCACTGGGTGTCAGGCGGGGAGATGAGGTCAGGGGAGATGCGCCCTTCGCTGCAGTGGCAGCGTGGTGGCAGTTGGTGTTCCACTTCCTTAAGGAACCGAAGTGGGTGCGGGTCATTTCAGTCGCAGAAGTAAGAACTCTAGATGGTTTATGCATTATTTCAGATGAGGAAATAAGAACGCAGAATAACTCAAACATCAGTTCAGGTAGAAATCAAGGAACAATAATAGTGACTTTGGACCTCTGGCCCGTGCTAGGCACTCAGCAGTCTCAACTCTCTAAGGTCAATTTTCTAATCATGCCCATTTTATAGACAAGGAAACAGGCTTAGAGAAGTGAAGGAGTTTGCCCACGTCACACAGGTAGAAGTAGAAGGGCCAGGATTTAGATTCAGATAGTCTGATTCCAGAGCTGTGTCTTAACCACTATGACATGCTGCCTTCAATGAAAAAAGGCAGGTAATTCTCCCATAAGCATGGAACCTTGACCAGACCCCCGAAAACGTGTAAATGGGAACATTTTTAAACCCTCTAAATAGAAAGCTGGTGCCAGCCCTCTCCCTGCTCTCACCTCTCACACACACACACAGATACACACACACACAAACACACCACACGCACCCAAAACATACATACATACAACACACACATCAAACATACACACATACCACACACACTACACACATATAGACTACGCATACACACACCACATACACCACACACATACACCACACACGCATCACACACATATGCCACACACATATAGACCACACATACATACACCCATACCACACAACACACACACACACACCACACACATACACACACACAGCTCACCTACACACATATACCACATACACCTCACACATCCACATCGTTGCCTCCTTGACCCGGCCAGACTTCCTTCCTTGTGACTGTCCCTCCACCGACAATTAAGGCTCCAGCCAGTTGGTTGCTGGTCTTTGGCTCCTGTTTAATTTCCCTGAAGCTTCACTGCTTACAGCTTTTGCCTCTTGATATTTCAGAGGACTCAGGGAGGACTCTCGGGGGCGGAAGAGTAGATCTGCACTAACAGATAAGCACAGGGCAGTGCCGCCAGAGAGCACCAGCAGCTTTGCACAGAAGGTCAGGTTGGTGAGAGGTGCTGGTAAGGGCTCGGGGGCAAGGTGAAAGGTTTTCAAAATGTGTGTGTGCGTGTGTGTGTGTGTGTGTGTGTGTAAGGTATTTTCAAATGACAACTAAGGTTGCCACCTTATGTGATCCGTGGGAGTCTGGTGATTTATTTCGGTGAGTATTTGAAGAGATCTAGAAGTGAACCATTCTATCGCTCCATCTCATTTTACAGCTGAGCACGTGTGCACATAGCATGTATGTGTGTGTGTGTGTACAACTCACAAGGAGAGGAAGGACCAGAGAGTTAGCCTGACACAGACTGAGGGGTACTTCTTCCAAATTCTCTTCGTAGCTTTGTTTACCATTGTTCATGCCAAGAAGTAAAGGCCAACGTCCCCCTCCCAGACTGAAGTCATAAATCTCAGGCGTGTGGGAACAGGGCCCACCCTTCCCAGGCAGAGATAGACAGAGACACTGGCCCAGACACACGGAGTGTGGAAACTTCCACTGGCCTGCATTTGACCTCCCTATCTCCAAATTCTCACATCTTAAAGGGACCCCGGCTGAGAGAGCAAGCTGGCTGGAGAACCCAGATCTGTCAGCTCGTTTTGGGCTATTGCCCCTAAACAGAGAGAAGCTTCTCTAATTCAATAACTAGGATGCCTTAAAACTTGAGAAGGAGTCAGAATATCCCTTAAGTTCATAAGCCTGAGGTGATTTTCACTCTATTTCTAAAAAAGTTAACCCCCGTCTGGGGATTAGCCGGGTGAGTGTGTGGCACAGGGGGGATGTGGTGGGGGCAGCACTCCTAGTCATTAGCTGCCCTGCCTGGAGCCAGCCCCCTGCCTCTCTGGGCCTCCAACTTTGTTGACCACTGCATTGGAGAGTGTTGGGTTCAAAGTCAAAAAGGTCAGTTACCTCAACAGGAGGGCTATAATAAATGGTAAAACAAAACAAAAAAAAGCAAGTGCAGGTCATTTCATGAAAACAAGACCCACCCCAGGACTTCAGGAGAAGACCATGAAGATGTGGGAAAGGGCAGCCATGGTGTCTCACAACTGCCACTCAATATCATAGGTTTTGACCCAGGCTGGTCTTTCCAGTGTTCTTACGCTTAATTCACTGCTATCCAGCCAGTGTGAGTGTTGAGCTGTCCTTATCCATTCATCCAGATACTCATGGATATTCCCTGCACTGGGGGACTGGACCACTCAAGATGGCAGCATCAGTACCCCAATCACTATGAGCAGCCTCCTTTCTGTGTCTTACTACTTGTTCCTTATGTCCCTGTGATCCTTCACTTCCACTGCCACCCTCAACAAGGCCTTGCCTCACCCCATCCCTGCCCGGTCTGCCCCAGGAGCTTTGTGGCCTGTGGCTACAGGGCTGTGCCTAGCTGGTGAGCTCTATGGGTGTAGCCAGTACATTGCTGTCTTGTGCCTGGGGCTGTGGCTGCTCAATATGGCACCTGTGCCAGAGAAGCAGGAGGCCCTGTCCGGCCTTGCCTTCAGAGAGTGTGCTGTCTGACTAGAGGAGTATGGCAGTCATTAGTACAGTTGGCTAAATCTTTATGATCCTTCCCCATTCAAGGCACATGTTATGATTACACCTCCTGCTCATTGTGGTGGGTGGTGCCACAAGAATGGTTCTGACCAATGAGTTGTGAGCAGAAGTGTCATGTCACTTCCAAGCCAGAACATCTAATTGCTGAGGCAAGACTTCACAAAGCTTTCTTTTATCTTTGGCACAAGGACCAGGTACTTCAACAAGGCAGCTGTTTTGTCAGCCTGCGTCCCTCAAAGACAACATTGAGCAGAATCCAACCCCCACCTCCAACAGATCATGTCAGACATTTAGTATGAGCAAGAAATAAACCTAGGTTATTTTAATACACACAGATTTGAGGGGTTTTTACTGCAGCACAACCTAACCTACTCTGACTGACACAGAGATGTAAGCTGTACAGGTCTTGGACAAGATGAGAGTAATACGGGGCTGTTGATGGTAATATTCTGAATGTTATGCAATTGGTGGTAAATGCTGGATGCAGTAAAAGAAGAGGAATTTATTGTAAGCTGGCATGGCCTGAGAGCACTTCCAGAGTCTGAGTAGGATTTAAATGAGGTTGATGGGAGTGGGAGGAAATGCCCGCCTATCCCATTTCTCCCTAAACTTTGGGCATTTATCCCAGCCTAAATTGTACTTCCAACATTTCATTAGTTAGGAGGACATCAGGCTTCAATTGCGCCCCCAGTGACCCCTTCTCTCATCCTAAGTGCGTTTTAACACACACCTTCAATCTTCTGTTTATTTCCATCTTCACCCACCCTTACTTCCAGTCTGAAGTACCCTCTTCCTGCCCAAATCCAATCCACCCCACCAGCTCTCAGGGACTTCACTCTCTCAATGATCCACCCTTCCCCTCTCTTGTGTTTATACCTCCCTCTCCACTGGGTCCTTACCGACAGCCTGTAAATGCTCTCAAATGCCCCCCTATTTGAAGAAAAATCATCTCTTAACCTTGAACGAACCACTCTAGTCTAAATGATCCATTAATGTACCAATTCTACACTTTCTTATTCCTTTAGAATACACAATGAGCTTCTTCCTTATAAAATAAAATTCAAGATTTAGGGATCAGATGCTATGAAAAGCAACTCAAGGTATATTTAATCCAGACTTCATATCTCATCCCTGACCAGTGTTAGCCATCTCACAAGATATCTGGGAAATCAATATTCTATAAAATAGGGATTTCAAGAGGAAAGTTCACCCTGGCTGGCTACATGTGGGTAATTAGGCATGCTGGAGGGACAATGGACCTGATTTACTGTGAAATGTGCACGCCATTATGGTAAAATAATCTGGTTTATTAAATAATCTGTCTGCAAAGAGTGCTGATCCACACCAATATCAACTCTAAATGATGGTGGGAGACAGAGCCCTGGGCTAGAAGTCGGGAGTTCCTGGCTTCCCGTCCCTGTCATCAACTAACCAGCTATGTGACCTGAGACAGTCACATTCCTTCTTCTGGCTTCAGTGTGCAGCCCACCCACCTCTACCCTTAATCAAGAGAATTTGACTAAAAGCCCTGCAATGGCCTTTAAAACTGCAAAATTCTTTGATTCTTTCTCCCTGTTCTTCTCTGTGCTAAATTATAGAGTTGTCAAGAATGAAGAAAGAATTGGAACTGTATCCATTTGTTCCAGATAAGCAGGAAAAAGTTTCTTTCATCTTATAGCAAATGTGTCCCATTGAGGAGGACCAGCTGGTGAGGGATTGATATGGGCTGGTGTGTGGTTAGCATCTCTTAACAGAGAGGAATTATAGAAAGAGCACAGCCCTCTGTTCTCGACCCAGCAACAATCCTTAGTAGCTGTGTGATCTTGAACCTGTCACTTAACCACTCTGGTAGCCCAGAGTCTAAACCTTTGGCTCTAAAATTCCATGGTAACCCTGTGGTCCCAAAATTCCGTGACATCTTACATGTTCTTAAAGACCCCATCTGCAGTCTCCTCCAACCCTCACTGCCTCCACCTTGAAATCGAGCCCTTCTTGGATTATATCATTGGCACCTCACCTAAATGATGGATTCTAAAGCACCACAGCAGAGGTTCTTCCTTGCATCTCCCAAAGCTGACTGCCTGTGCATCCCACTCTAAGACCATCCATGCCTACATGTACCTACATGTACCTGAGAGTAACATGAGAGTAAGACAACAATTTAGAGAATTCATAGCTTACAAGCACTGAGTCCACCATATTCTGGCATACAGTACATTAGTAACTTGGAATTATAAAAGTCTTAAAAATCATAGTCATCCTTTATATTTACATCCTTTACATTACCTTTACATTTCATCATTTACATAGTGTGTTGAAGGCTTCAAGTGGTGTGACTTCCATCAATTTCTTTGATCCTCACAACAGTCCTGTTCTGAGCTCTCCCATTTGGGACCACGTGCCTTCAGCAGTGTAGCGCAGAAAGCCAGGGGCCTGGACCGGGCACTTCCTCCTTGAGCATCATTTGACACCAAGACCGTGAACAAGAGCAGAGAGGGTGTTAAGGAACTTGAAGTTGTAAATAAGGTTTTCTTGTTTCTATACTAAACGAACATATAAATTCCAGAGTTTATTGTGTCTCTCGCCACTAGAATGGAAGCAACATGAGACTAGGGTCTTTTTTATTGTTGTTGTTCTTCATTGAGTTCCAAATGCATAGAATAGTGCCAGGCACATAGTAGACACTCAGTAAAATTTAGGTGAATGAATGAATCCACATTGTATGTGAATTTTTAAGCTAAAACTTGAGACTTAGGGGAAACAACATGTCATCAAAGGCATGCCACTTTAAGCTCTAATCCTAGACTCCTTAGAGTTTATCAATTCATTTGTCTGTGCCTTTGGGACAATTCCTGAAGACCAGAAGTTAGGATATGATTTACCCCACTTTACAGAGGAGGAAGTGGGACATTCGATAAATAAAGAACATACTCAAGGATACACAACCCAGAAGGAATGGAGGCCAGAACTAGAACACAAGTCAATTTGACAAACATTTGTTTAATAAATTCTGAGTGCTGGGTATTGGGTTAGTTACACTTTTAAATACAATGGAGCCACAGGGACTCCTGCTCCCAGCTGGCTTTCTTCCTGGCATCCCTGCTCTCTTTTCTCTTGAAAGCTGTCCGTACCCAGGCCTGGCCCGGGGGTTCCCTCCCACCAAGACACTATGCCACAAAGCCCTCCATGTTTCCTTTCAGACTCTGATGACAAGCTTGCTGCCCTTTTTCAATTCCAAAGTTTTACTGGTAGTTTCTATGGGGCTAGAAGGGAGTATAAAAGATGAGTGAGTGTTATAAAGTCTAAGAAATCAGACAATGTTTTTACAGTTATGGTCCTGATCTTTAGTTCCTAACTCCTTGCTGGGCATTATGCAGAAGTGTTCAGATGCCCACACTAAGAGTTCTTTCTACTCGATGGGGCCCACACCTTACGTTGTCTTTCCTGGGTCCATATTTTCTAATATGCCAGCGAAGATCACTCATGCCTGCCAGGCTCCCCAGCCTGCCAAGACCATGGCAATCTGCTCCATTATTTGAAGACCCACCAAAAATCAGAGACAACTGACATCTGAAACAGCAGAAATATTTCCTGGTTGGGCAGAAAGTGATACAAGTTGTTGACATTGGTTGAACTTTATCTAAGACCTACAATTATATCTGCTGGACCCTCCAGGGGCAGCAGTTCGCAACCTTGGCTGCACGTCAGAATCATCTGGGGAGCTTTTAAAACATAGCCATGCATGGACCCCCGCCTCCTCCACTAATTAAATCAAAATCTCTGGAGTAATGTCCAGATATAGATTTTTTTAAAACTCTCCAGTGGTTCTAATATGTAGCCAGGATTGAGAACTACCGCTATGATGAACTTGCTGCCTTTCCTCTGGGGTATCTGAAACTTTGTGGTGAAGCTAGTCTTCAAAGCTGTTAAGAGTTAATTAACACATACGCAGTTAGACTGGCTCCACTGAGCCAGCCAAGGCAGTTCCTGAGATGGCTTTCAAGGGTTCAGGCCTCAGACTTCCCTCTTCTTTCTTGAAAGCATGTGATCAGAAGCCCTCAACACATCACCAAGAGAATATCCCACTGACTTTAGAGAAATCTAAAACATGACCAGCAACACCTTGTGCTAGTTTTCTCACTTGGAGTTTCCATATTCCATTGCCTACCATAAAGACCCTCTATACCTGGCCCCAACACTCTTTTCAAACTTTCTTCCACTATGTCCATCAACAACACCCAACTGCCAATAATTGGTCAACTCACTGTCTCCTTCTGCACCCCCATTTCAGTCTGTGTATCTAATCCTAGCATTCACCTACATGGGATGAGTAGGTGTGCCCTTCCCCACTATCCATCTCTCCCTAGCCTATCTTTGGTTTAAGTCCCAACTCAAAACCCATCTTTGATATGCAGCCTTCTCTGTGTGACCACTCCAGCTCTTAGAAGGTGCCTCTTTTTCTGAGTTTATTGTCCATCACATATACCATTTATTCAGACACTTCAAATGCACTGTATGGGAAAGTGTTTGTGCATTCCCCAAGGGGCCATAACACCTACATATGGCAGAAACCCAGATTTCTTGATTGTGCAATCCAGTGTAAAATAATAAGAACATGGGCTCCCTTGAGAATTCTGAGAGATTTGAAAAAGAATCCTGTAAGGATATGCATGCAGTGAATTATTTGATCTTTAGAACAACCTTGTGAAGTAAATATCATTGTGATTTTCACCATGTTGCAAGTCAAAAAGCTAAAAGGAGGATGGTCCTTCTTTATCCCCAAAGATATCAAGACAGACAGAAAAACTGGCATGAGGGAAGTGAGACTTAGAATGAGTCACATAGCCTTTTAATAAAGAGCCAGAGCCAAAATTCAGGGTCTACACTGCCAGCTCAATGTTCTTTCAACTAATAGAGTGGTTCTGAAACTTTAGCATGCATCAGAATCACATGGAGGGCTTGTTCAAATAATAGATCTGGGCTGAGTTCTAGTAATTGCATTTCTAACAAGTTTCCAGGTGATGCTGATGGTACTGACCCAAGGACCCCAGGTGAGAACCATCGTTCTAAAATGCAAAGCATTTCCTTAAAGAAAAAAGATAGAAACAGGGATTTCAGACCTACTAGAAGAGATGTTAGAAAAACAAACCAAAGTCATATGGAAATAATAAGGAATAACAAATGACCAAACCTATTTATTTCAACATATGCTTGTGTATAAGAGTAATTTGTTATAAATTACAAATAAAAACTCAAATTTGTAACAAAGAAATCATTCTGATTAAGACTTCAAGCCAAAATATCAATATGTTTAGAAGGGTTGAAATAAATTCAGCCATGATAGATGCATAATGGATTAGAAATACTCCAATGGAATGATAAAAAAAATGCCAAGGAGAGAATAGAAGCTGGACCACCTGAGCTCTTTGCAAATTCCTTTATGCAGGAGGGGATTTGGCTGCAAATCAGTTTGTTCCCTCCATCATTCTGCCCATCACTTAATCAGTGGGTCTTTACTGCATATCACTCTATACCATTAAACTCTGTTGGCCAACAATTGGAGTACGAAAGTAGCCCAACAGAGCATTCCTACTCACAAGAAACATGTCATCTAGTTTTAGATACAAAATCTGCAACTAAGAAAATTTGGAGAGCAAAATCGAAATTTTGTTAAAATTTAGTAGTAAGGAGGTTATATGAAGTAGAAATTAGGAAAATCAAGATCAGTGTGAGTTGGAGTAGAAGAAAATATGTCTTCATGGCTGTAATCCAGGAATTGGTACATGCCAGGGTTTCACTGATTAGTCATTGAACGACTGAGTTCAATTAGTCATTGAAAGAATGAATGAGTAAACAAAGTTTAAGTTCAACTTGAACTAGATCTTTAAAAATGAGAGGATCTGGATGGATGGGAAAGCGGAGGAAACATACTTGAGACAGAATAAGTGTCATGAAGAACTTGAGAGGAAGGAACCTGCTCACTCGGGGTATGTGTGTGTGTGTGTTTGCGTGTGAGTGTATGTGTGTAGGGTGAAGGGGAGTAGGAAAGAACAGTGAAAAAGTTTATGCTACCACACAGAAGGTTCATGGAGGGGAAGAGGATAATGGTGGGAGTCCGGTTTAGAACAACAGTTTGGGTCCAGAATTTTCCATGTCCTCAGGGCTCTTTCTGTAGATAAGAACTGCCATTGCTGGCTCATGAGCTGAGCAGGTTTGGAGGGAAGCTAAGTTGAAAGCAATACCATCCCACTCTCAAAGGAGAAGCCTGGAGAAAGGCTGAGATCACTCCTGCTGACACAACAGACCAACGGCACACTCTGCCTCTGCCCTTTGCACAGACCAGCTCCTAACATTTGCAGGCCCGGGGCAAGAGTACATGTGAAGGCCCACAGGAGCCATATGGCTGCATATGCCAGAGTTATAAATCAAGATAACAAATGTCAGAAACAATATGCTCCCGGGGCCGGCCCAGTGGCGCAGCGGTTAACTTCACACGTTCTGCTTCTCGGCAGCCCAGGGATCGCCGGTTCAGATCCTGGTGCGCACATGGCACCACTTGGCATGTCATGCTGTGGTAGGCGTCCCACATAGAAAGTAGAGGAAGATGGGCAGAGATATTAGCTCAGGGCTGGGCTTTCTCAGCAAAAAGAGGACTGGCAGTAGTTAGCTCAGGGCTAATCTTCCTCAAAAAGAAAACAATATGCTCCCTCCTCCTCTATTGATAGATATATCTTTATATCAACCTGGGAAGCCAAGTTTGAATTTAGAATTCTCAGCTTTCTGTACTGAAGCTGAAGGTCTGGAGATGTGTACATTCCAGCCTCTGGCCTATGTGTCTCTTCTTTTCCCATCTTTGTCTCCATCCCACATTTTGAGAGCCTTGTGCACATGCACGTGAACATCCCAGACTATGTGTCCAAGCTCCTCCACAGCCTCCTGTAAATAGCCACCACTTGGCCATCCCTCAAGTCTTGGGATGTGCATAGCACCAGTGTGGTCTGTCCTCAGAATGATGCACCAAGGGGGAGGCCCATGTACCCCTGGAAGTGGGCTTGGGGACATTTGGTCAGAGAATTACAGATCCCAGGAACTCATGGTGAAGTCTAGAAGAGGACAGTAGGCTCCAAGTGAGCACATCTTCTTGGTCTCATGGGTTTCTTGCCCATGTGGAAGGCGTGGCTGGAGGAGAGTCAGAGTAGGGAGCTGGATCAGGAGCTCCTCTTGCTTGGTCTAAAGACTATTCAGCCCCCGAGGCACTGTGAGTCTGGATTCTACTATCACAGCCACCTCCAGCCAGACCCCTCCCTCCACACCCCTATCATTCTCTCCATGTTAGAAGTTTATGCCTTCCAGTTGGTGATGGAAGGGTCACTAAATCAAAATGCCAGCCCAGGCTCTCAGATGCACCTTTTGATGGAGAGCGCAGTGTAAGGCAAGCCAAGCCAAACAAAGCGTCCTGCAGGGTTTCACCTGCAGAGATTGTAGCCCATCCTTCACAGGCTCCCCTCCCCGCACTGCCAGGCATCCACAGATCTAGGGGCTCAGAAGCACATCTCATCACCTCCTTTTTAATCTTCATGTTAGCACTTGTGCCCTCCTTCAAGTGCTCCAAGGTAATTTTAAAGAATACCTCATTTTGCTTTCATTTTGCTCTGGCCTGGCCTTCCCATAAATCAGCACTGAGGCAGAACCTGAGAGGACTGGGCTAATCAAGGCTTCAATCTCGAGAAATGTTTAAATATAAATCAAAATAGTTGAAGGCTCTCCAGATCTTCAATTTTCTTTGAAAGCCTAGTTTGTCTTGTTTTCTTTTTTTCTCCCTCCGTTTTTTTTTTTTTTTTTTTTTCTGATTGGCCATGCTTAGCTCTGAATTTCATCCTAGCGCCCCTAGAAATATTTCTAAATAGTTTTCTTTGGACACTGCACCAGGTGATACAGGAGGGACATTACTGGTCCTCTGGGTAGGCAGTACAAGCAGTCTACAAAGTCTTGCTAGAACTGGGGAAATTTCAAATTTCAGGTGTTAAATGATCCTAAAAAGGCATAAATGGCGATTTGGCAGTCAAAAGGAAGAAATTAGCAGAACCATAACTTGGATCATCCCTCCTGTTTCAGGTACCTATGTCTCTGTAACAAATCATCCAAACTTAGTGTGACAAAATGTGAGTCATTTGCTATGATTATCCCTCATGGTTCTAAGGGTTGACTGGCGGTTCTTGCCTGGGATCTTCCATGAGGTTGCAGTCAGAAGGTGGCTGCAGGAAGGGTCTTCTCAAAGGCTCCCTCACATATCTGGCAGCTAGGCTGAGGGGGCTGCAACATCTGAGGCTCCTCCGGCATCTCCCCCTCTCTCTCTGTCCTCTCTTCACATAGTCCCATTAGCATGGCAGCTTCAGGGTTTCCAGATATCTTACATGATGTCTTAAAATGTAGGTTTTATTGTTATTCAGTATAGTGAGGCCAACAGGTCAGGAGACAATTGCCATTGAAAAGACAGTTTGTTATATTTACAGATCCCAAGAGGAGGGGGCATGCCATGCCATGGGGAGCCATCTGGGGAAGCACCAGCATTGGTCAGGGGCTGGGGGAGGGGTGGAATGTAGCCAAAAGCCTTTATTGCATTTCTCTGAGAAGGAATGGGTGAGGCAGAGTACACAGCTTTAGGATTGGCTAGTTTAAATAATTTCAGCAGACTCTGGGGCATAGGGGCTGTCCCTAGTTTTATGAGACCTGGCCCTGGGTTGATTAGGGCAGGTGGACTGTGGCCCAGAATGTGAGAGCCCAATAAAGGGGGCAGTTGGTGATATGGGTTCTGTATTGGTTAGTTTGCATATAAAAAATGCACTCCCAGGTGAGTTGTTTGCTATCCCTAGAAAGTGGCTAATCCTGGGAGAGGCAATCCCTCCAGGGTCAGCAAGGCGCCAAGTGTCAAAGCATCAAAATATAGAAAATAGAAAACATGGTTAATACACATGTTGGCTCAGGGCTCCAAAGGCATAATTCCAAAGCTACAGAGAGCCAGGTAGAAGCTGTATTACCTTTTATGAGCAGGCTTCAAAAGTCATGCAGTATCACTTATTTTATATTTGTAAAAAGCAAGTCACTAATGCCAGCCCATATCAAGAGGAAGGGAATCGAACTCCCTTTTTGATGGAAGGAGTGGCAAAGAACTTGTGAATCTGTTTTAAAACCAACATACCTTCCATAATGTCTCCACAACCTGTCATTAATGACTCATGGGCCCCTTTGCCATCCCTTAAAACTCAGAGGCCTTAGACTGGAAAGCTGCTAACTGCAATTGGCCATCTGTTAACACCACATTTCCAAGCCAAAATGCTAGACAGGGTGTTGGGGTCAGAATAATCTTCAGGACCTCCTTAAATGGCAGGAGTCGAGGAGAGGAACTGTGATCCCAATGCCGTGAGTTACAGGAACCTGTCACAGCGAGGCTCATCGTTCAGTCAATGTACACATGTCAGACTCTCTTACACGTCCAACTGCAAGGATGACATAAAGAAAGGAGGAAACCAGCTCCGCTATCCAAGAACATGCACTCTGGTGGAGGAGAAAAGTCAAGAGACACTTAATGCAGGACATGGAGTTCAGACAAATGATAAACTAGGCTTTGGGAAGGAACCAGGCTAGTCTTCACGGAGAACATGCACCTTAAAGGACCCCTCTGATATTGTCCCACGTGGTGGCAGCTCACGTCCACTTTCATGGTTAGCTCACTCCCTTCCAAGGCCTGGAAGCCTCTTTAACCCTGTGGGCCTAATCTCCTGATCTTTCCCACAAAATAATGATTCTCCTCCATTCCCTTGGATCATGTCATTCTCCTCCCTGGAAGCCTCTTCTCTTTCTCCTTTACTCCTTAAAATCTTCTCCTGATTTTGGGTCTTCTTTTTCCATGACCTCTTTTCTGACTATTCCCAATCAACCACCACCATCTCAACCACACCCTTAGGACATAGAACTTCTACCACAAATCTCATCACTGGCTTACATGTCACCACTTTTATGTTGTTTGTCGTTATTTCAGACTTGTTGACCTGTTTTTCCCCCACTAGACTGAGGTTAATTGCAGACCATAAGCCACACATTCTGCTTTCCCTGAATGCCACCAACTATCTCAAGGCCCACCTTCAGCATACGGTACCTACTCTATGTATATTTTGGGAGCAGATGAGTGATGATGTAAGTGTAGTGGTTATCCAACTGTGTTCCTCTAGGAGTCCCCTCAGGGGCTACCATGCAGAGAAGAGCCAAGGAGGAAGAAAGGTATTGGGGTCTAGGCCCTGTGCCAGCCCCAATGGAAAGAGTGCTCTTTCAAGTGGTTTTCCATATTGGGACTCCTTACAATTTTGTTTGAAGAAAGGACTCGGTGACCAACCAATTATTGAAAACTGCTGTTCTTGTGGAAACGGCATTGAATCAGGAACAGAAGCTTTGGCTCATCAAGCCTCTGACTCCTCACCTATAAAATGGGAATAACTGCCATTTCTGGTCTACTTCTTTCACAGGGAGTATATCAGTTAGCTAGTGCTGCATAAGAAACCACCCTAAACTTAGAGGCTTAAAAAACAATTTATTTATCTCATAAACTAAAGATTGGCTGGGGACTGGCTTATGAGGATGGCCTTGCGCTTGTGTCTGCTGGCATCTGGAAGGTCAACTACCAGGTGACTTCGCTGAGTTTGCTCATGTGTCAGGGGTCTTGGCTGGGAGGAATCAGATGTCTCAGGGTGAATCTTCCTCTGTGAAAAAAACCCAAAACAACAAAAAAAGTGGTGGAGGAAGGAAAGAGACTGAAGTCTGTACTTAAAGGGGAACAATGGGCAAGGAACTGACTTTCAAGATGAGAGAAGCAGGAAATTTGGAGGTCAAGAGAAAATTGCTGCTAGAGAGAGATTAAAGGCAGAGGAGAGGGGATAATCAGGCAGCACCAGGCCAGGAAGGAGGCAGGACCTGGGGCCGTTCTGCAGGGCAGATGGGAGGAAGAGGCACATTGAGAAAGACAGCTGCCTTCCTTTGTCACAGCAGAGGGGCAAGGAGGCCCATCAGGACGATGGATGGAGTCCAGAGCCTTGGGGAGGGGAAAGGATGTGGACATTCTCTCCAGCTCCAAGCAGAGTGAGTTGATCATTCTGCCACTTGACAGCCTTTAAATTGTTTGCAAACAGCTATCACCATGTCTGTCCACCACCCCACGTCTTTCCTTCTTTTTTTTTAACTAAGCATGCTCAGTTCCCAACAGATCCATGCCCAATTTTTCCAGCTCATATGTTCGTTAGAGAATAGCTTGAGGGGAACATCACTGGAACCACTGTTGTGACGCTTAATCAATCCATCAGCAAGCACTCACGGAAGGGTACCAAAAGTGCAAGAGGCTGCAGGGGCACCCCAGTTCCACCTACTCCATTGTTGTTTACTAAGCCCTTCAACTCCTATTATCTGTTGTCCAATTTGATTCTCGAAAAGTCTTGGTGAAGGAAGATAGGCAATATTATCCCCATCTTATGGACAAAGCAGTTAAGGTTGCCAAAGAGCTGAAATAACACAGTGTCATGTGGCCCACTTGTGGGAGGGCAGCCATCACATCCTGCTCCTCCACCTACAGAATCCCTGCCCTCCCAGAGGTAGTACCTGTTTTAGAAGACAAGGTACAGATAGGAGGGACTAAGAGAGGCCCCCCAGCAAGTGCTTGTAGACACTCAGAGGGTGTCCAGGCTAGAGATTAATGAGAACTTTCACAGAGAAGAGGGAACTTTCAGAGTATTGAAGGACTTGAGGTGGCAGAAAGGAAACTGGAGGTGTCTCTAGAGCTGTGGTGGGTGTAGGTGATCAAGTCATCAAGGTGAGCAGAAGGAGGAGTCTTGGGGGCAGTTTGGAGGATAGATACAGAAAAGCAAAGCTGGAAAAATGAAGTGGAGGCCAGCTCCGGAGAGCCTCACTCACCCAGTGGAAGTGTGTGCTCTGTGCTCTGTCTGTCCCAAGAAGCCACTGGTGGTTCCAGGACAGAAAGAAAAAAAAAAAAAAGCAAGACAAAAGCTGTCATTTAGCAGCACTTTCCGACAGAGGTGGACAGTGGCCTGAAGAGTGAGCTACAGATGAAAAGGAAAATGGTCAAATAGAACGTGAGAGACGCCATCCAATTCAGAAAACCTTTGCTCTTGGCCCACTGATTTCTCAAGCAGCAAGAACCCCCCAGCCACAGAGGGATGATGAAAGGTGGGTTCACCATGGGCGCCTGGTCCAGGCAGCTAAGCCTCCACCTCCGGCATCTAAAAAGCACAATCCGTGATCTCAGAATGGACTGAAGTGATATTGAACCAGAGATACTAGCAAACCCCTGTGCTCCGGGTTTAGAAATTCTGCACTTCGGGTCTTAGTATCGTCAGTCATATCAGAACAAGAGTGTCAAGTACAGAGATGAGAAAGCTTTTATTTTTTCCATTTGTCATACTGATCAAAGCCACATCAATAAAAAATAAACTTGTTTAAGGCTTATTTTATGAGAAATAGAAACTTTTCTAGTCACATGTTTAAAACTTAAGAAGATAAGGGGCTGGCCCCGTGGCCGAGTGGTTAAGTCTGTGCGCTCTGCTGCAGGCGGCCCAGTGTTTCGTTGGTTCGAATCCTGGGCACGGACATGGCACTGCTCGTCAGGCCACGCTGAGGCAGCGTCCCACATGCTACAACTAGAAGGACCCACAACGAAGAATATGCAACTATGTACTGGGGGGCTTTGGGGAGAAAAAGGAAAAAATAAAATCTTTAAAAAAAAAAAAACTTAAGAAGATAAAATGTAAAATAATCAACAAATATAATAAACATTGAAACGCATCGAATTTAGTCCAACTTGCTCGTTTTAGAGATGAGGAAACTGAGGTCCAGAGAAGGGTGGATTTTCCCAGGTCTCACAGTGAGCCTCTGGCCATGTGCTCTTTCTACCACCCTTTGCTGTAACATCAGCATGCCGCTCCCAGCCTACTCTTGGCAACAACGGGCAGAGATCTTATTTCCTCTCCACTCCGCATCTCCCGTGAGACATAACCCTGGGAATTTCCTCCCCACTTAGGGACACTCCAAATCATAAAATGGAGCCCCCAAGCTCCACACATGGAGTTTCCGAGGCCATCTTCCTCCTGGCCCTTGGGAGGAGTGTCCAGTCTGATTTCCTCGCCACCCACCAAGGTCTGGCATCCAAACCACGGTCTCCTGCATGAAATTCCTAAGCCTGATAGATAAGGCTTTAAAGGGTAGATACTCTACGTTCTAATTTTCCAGTATTGGGACGAGACATTGGGAAGGGGAGAAGGAAGAAGAAGAGAAAATATGTAAGTAAGGCTTTTTAGCAAGTTATACAAAGCCTTCCTTGTTATGTTCCAAAATCCTCTTCCAGGCTTCTCTAACATCACTCCACTTTCCTGTCTCCCATGCTGTGGCAACCCCAAGCTACCTGGCAACTCCATTCTACCTGGAATGATCTTTCCCAGCTCCTTTTCTGACAAACTCCTATTCATCCTTAAAGACCCAGCTAAGCCCTTCCTCTCTGAAGACTTTCCTGTGCCTGCTACTCACCCCTGTCCAGGCTGTGCAGGTTGTCCTATTCATTGCACCCCATCTTTACCACAGCCAGAGTAGTTTACCCCAACCTCTGTTCTATCACAGCTGTCACTCCCACTAGATCCTGAGTGCCACAAGAGCAGGATTGTGATTTGTTTATAGTAAATCTCATGGTCTAGAACAGTACCCTACACATAGTACTTATTCAATGACTGTGGATGAATGAATAAATAAATAAATGAAACAATGCAAGTGCTAGGGGATGAAGACAGAAGAAAACACACAAAACTGCACTCTCAATCTGCACACCCAAGAAAGAAATCTTGGGAAACAAAACATCTAGAATAGAATGAGTGAGAAATACAGTGTGAGGAGTGGTGTGTTGGTAAACCATCTGTCAAAAAAAAAAAAAAAAAAAAAAGCCCTAATCTGTACCAATCTGTAGCACTTGCCAATTTCCATGGTGTAAAAACTTCCACTATGGCTGATTTCAAGCAACCAACCTAAACACAGAGCCGGGAAGAAAGATACACAATTGGCTCTCCTGAGCCACTTCCAGCATACTGTTGAATGCAAGCCACGTGTGTAATTTTAAATTTCAATTCTATGGTAGTCCAAGTAAAATTGTAAAAAGAAATAGCCAAAATTAATCTTAATAATATTTTAGGTTAATATATGCAAAATATTACTTCAACGTCTAATCCTTATAAAAGATTATTAATGAGATATTTTACATTCTTGTTCTCATAGTAAGTCTTTGAAATGCCAGTGTGTATTTTACACCACAGCCCATTTCCACTTGGACTAGCTCCATGTGGCTAGTGGTTACCAGGATTGGACAGCACAGATCCAGTATCACAGAGCCAGAGCCACAAAGAAACAGAGTCACATAGCCATCCCGTCATTTTTAAGATTTTGTCAATGATGATTTTTAAAGTGGTGTTGCCTTTTTACAACTTCAGGCAGAAAGAGTGCTTGTCCCACAGGCTAGATGAGTTTAAGAGGAGGCCAGATCTGTTGTACCTTAACAAGACCTCATGCCTCCTCTCACCCGTATCTGTTCCGTCAGGCTCCTGAGAGCTTATTAATTACCACACATTCTTTCCAGCTTTCAATATGTGAGATTGAAGGCAGCTAATGAACACCCAGCTGCACTCTTCCCTTGGCTCCACATGCCAATTTAGGTTCAGAAATTTCCCCCCATTCCAGGACTGCTCCTCCCATCACGTGACTCTGGAGAGTGTGTGGGAGCACAGGTAATGAGGCTTGATCTTTCAGAAGCTGAATGTGAATGGAAAGTGTTCAGAAAATCACCAGCTGATTCGCCAAGGAGGTGAGTTGCTGTGAGGAGCCTTGGGGAGGAGAATGTAAGGCCTTATTTTTGAAAGGAGAGTTCTGCAACTCTGAAGCAGTGGCCTGTGCATGAAAAGCCATGGGATCCAGCTCTGGCTCTGTGTAACTTTCAGAAAATCCCTTAATGTCTATATGTACACACCAAGCTTGGTGGATGACAAGCTTGGTTTGCTTCTGTAATCTGGCGCTGAGAATCAGACAGCAGGTTTCTGAATGTAGAACACAATGATGTTTATGAAAATGCCCTGGAAAATGTTAAATGCTGGAATACTGAAATCAAAAGCAACCGAACTTCCTTAGTGAGAGATGCACAGACTGGAAACAGGAAGATCTGTGTTCTTTTCTTGGTGCTGTCAAAAATAGGCTATGGACAAGTCATTTTACCTCTCTGGGCCCTTTCCTTATCATTAGAATGAAACAGCCAGTCTAGGTGGCCAGTGTAAGTTCATTCATGTCATCCTCTACTAACACCCCCCCATGACATCTCATCTCCATGACAGTCAAGCTCCCCCCACCCCCACCCCCGACACCATCCCCTCCCGTCTTCTTCTTGCTCTTGACTTCAGCCATTCCACCTTCTTGTTCCTTTGACCTTCACTTCTCACTCAAGTGATACCTTCCAGTGAAGTGATCCCTGACCTATTTAAATTGTAACCCCCTCCTTTATCTTATTTCCTTCATAGTAATTATCACTTCCTGGCATAATATATAATTTACTTATATCTCACCTCCCTAGAATATAGATTCAATAAAAATAAGGAATTTGCGTCTATTTTCTTAACTTGATATATCTCCAGTGTCTAAAACAGCACATAATAGCTACTCGAAAAATATCAGTTGAAGGAATGAATGAACTGGGACCACGCCAGCTCTAACGTTCTAAGAATACAACCAATTGATGAGCAGAGGGCAGTAGGATCTGAGATATAGAAGCTTCCGGGGCCTCGGCTCCAGTTGGCATCCACACCTGCCCTTGTGAGTCTGTTGAACTAGAGGGGATCTTGGAAGTCCTTTAATCCAGCTCTCTGATTTCCCAGAGAAAGAAATCAATCCCCAGAGAGGTGAAGTGGCTGGCCTAGGGCCAGACAGCTAGGAAAAGCAGGTACAGATAGTGAAGATGAGAAGCTGTGGGAGATGGTCTCCACTCTCACCTGCCAATGCTAGTACTGTGTCAGTGCTGAAGACAACATGCAGAAGGAACAAACGTCCATCTCTTTGCAATCCTCACAGCCATTCTAGACAATAGGAACAAATGGCAGAAATATCCCCTTTCATAGGTAGATTCTGCTGAGTGGCCTAAGGGATACATTGAATGGCCGGGGAGTCGGGGGGAGAGGGGGGTTTGGGGGTATGGTGGAGTGGTCATTGAAAAAGCTGGATTGAGCCTTTTTTAATCTTTGGAAAGGGAAAAGTTGGGATGAATATGATATGGATGTGATAATTATATGAAATACATATAATTTGAATATGATAATCAATGACTGTCATTCAGAGGGATTTGAATTCTTCTACAGAGCTCCAGAAAATAAAATGGGGACCAGCAAAAGCTAGGAACAAGAGTGTGGTTCTGGACTCAACAGATTTCTGATCACTAGGGCTCTCTGAAAGTAGAGGGAACTGGCTGGGGAGATGGTGGGCTTGGGAGGACCTTGGCCCATGCTAGACTTCAGCCAGTCAGGGGCACTATTGAGGGGACCCCAGCTCTTCAGGGGCAGTTGGATTGGATGACCACTGAGGGCCCTTCTAAGCCTGATATTCAGCAACTCCATGTACAAGGAACTTGGCATTGAGTTCCCTCACTTTGAAACCAGAAAGAGTTTCCCCATCCACTTGGCTGGAGGCATTCTCCCCAATGAAGTCATCCCAAAGGAGAACATCTAAAAGTCTTCCATCCCCCAAGGATGGGATGAGGATAAATGGCCTTAAATCATGTGACTTCTATAGGAACTGTGAAAGACTTTCCATATTGTAACTTGGAGGTGGGCTTCAGTTGCTAGAGGATTTTCTAGAAATTCCTCTCTGGGTGATCTCTGAGGAAAAGGTGGATAGCCATGGACCTCAATGCTGTAGATAAAGCAGCGTGGAGGCAGGAAGATGGACTTCATGACCTCTCAAATTCCTCCCAGCCCATTCCAGCTTTAATTCTATGATAAAACCATTAGAGGGCCCAGAGGTGGTTTAGCCTCATTTCTCCCATTCTGGTGATTGAACACATTCTTTGAAACCCTATAAACCCGAAACCGTAATTCTTTTACAGCAGAGGGAAAGACAGGACAGTCATGCATGGTTTGGAGCAAGGGAGTTGCGGGGAGAGGTTAAAGGGACAGGAAGGTTTGTTTAGATTGTGGTTGTCTTTTTTCATTTGGGGTCGATGGGGGGGAGGATGTTAAATGTGAAGTTTGATGACTGAACAAAAGCAGAGCGAAAGAGAAAAAAGAACGTGCAAAACTCGAACCTGCAGTTTTTCGATACACAGAAGGGAAACCTAAACTCCGCTCATTATGGCGCATATTTATGGCAGATCATAACATTAAATTACAACTCCGCAGCCTCGGCCAGGACTGTGAAGTTCTTCCCATGTGCTTCCAATTAAGCGCGTTTGAAGTTACTCTGGATATTTATTTGTAGGGGATTTACTGAGCAGAACGATTAAAGTTTGCTCTTGTTAGGAGTTTGGGGCTAGTTTTGGGGGCGGGGGAGATGGAAAGGGAGAGCATTAGCCAAAGAGAGAAAGGGGGCTGCAAGGGCACCCCGAATGAATATATGTACATGTTTTAAAGTGCACACAAACACACACACACAAGAGCCCTTTGTTTTCAACAGGGTGCGAGTCCAACCTCTCTGACCGTGATTTTGTTTGTAGGAAATCCTTTATAATGCACGTTTAGTGTTTCCATATGGAATTCTCATAGGACATTTCCCCACACCACCCTCAGCCCTCCCCTTTTTTTATTTGGATAAGGCAAGAGAAAAGGGACTGTACATTCCAAAGATTCATAGTCATTCCGGATCAAATTCAATGGATTTTGGCGAGAGTTGAAAAACCCAGATGCAGGGCTTCAGCCTCCCGCTGAGCCGCCTCCAGCTGCGAGTGTCTGGTGGAGGCACTTTGTAAAATCATGAAAACACTATTAAATTCATGAAATATGATATACTGTCGTTTCAGACTAACTTTCCATTGAACTGTCCACGAAGAGAGAATTTGGTTAACTTGCCGAAGAAGGGGAAGTGGCAAGACCAAGGCAGGGTGGGGAGGCGGGAGATGCTATTGAGGAAAGAGGGGCTGGGAATTCTTAAGGGATTGCAAATTTCCCATGTCTGAGTATGAGCGCTCCTTCAGACCCCAGCAGCACCAGCCTTCCTCGAGGTTTGCCTTTTGTTAGAAAAGAAGGTGGTTACCATGGTTCATCTTCGTGTCAAGTTGCTGAGTATCTAACTGTGACCCGTCAGCTGCTGGGATGGTTCGTTTCAGAGCACAGGAGACTCCAGCAATCCCCGGGGGATCTTTAGGTTCTGCCCTCTTGTTTTGTAGCTGAGTGGCCAAGGGCAGAAGGAGAGAACCTGACTCACCCAAAGTCCAGCCGATGGAAACCCAGGGCTCCTGAGTCTTAATTTAATTCTTTCCACCAAAGCTTGGCACTTCCCTGGATAACCGAGGTAGAGATGTTCATCGTGGGCACCGGCTGTCTCTGCCTCAGATCACAGCTGCTCATGACATTGTTTTTTGCATGAACTCATAGGCCCAGACTCCCTCCAGCTATGAAATGGCCCATCCTGAAGAAGTTGAATGCTCTTCGTTCATTTCCTATTGGACTATAATTCACATCATAAAACGATTGCATGTTTATTTTCAAACAGAGCAGAGCGAGGACTCCCTGGAGGTGAATCGGTTTTGTTTTCTGGAAACCGCCAGAGGACTGGGCAATCGCAGGAGCTCACGTGTGTGTGCAGAGCTCGCCGTGCAGGAAGCCAAGTGGGGCCCTCCTTCCCCATATGTCTTGGCACCCTAGGGATCCCAAGCCCAGAGCTCTGGAATGGAAGGGTACACCTGTCATCCATGCAGTGATCCCTGAAATAGGAATGCCACACCCTGCAGGCAGAAGCCTCTCTCACTCGGCCGTGAGGGGCAGCTTAATGCATGAAAAACAACCAGAATAAAAGCTGACTTTGATTGAGTGCTTACAGTGTGCTAAGGTGCTGTTCTAAGGGCTTGGCAAGAGTTAAACCATTTCATCCTAATGACAACCCCACGATGTAGTAATACCATTATCCCCATTTTGCAGATGAGAAAACTGAGATGGGTTGCCTAAGGTCTCCTAACCAACTAAGATCATATTCTTGACGAAAGTGACTGAGCCAGTATTTGAACCTCAGCAATCAGGCTCCAGAGCCTGAGCTCTCACACTGTCCAACACCCTCCCCACCCCTGAACACACAGACCTAAGTATCAGAGTCAGACACTGAGCTCTTAACTCTGCCCCTCTCACTCCCATTGGAGGTGTACTTTTTGAATTAAATGTTCTACATTCTCTCCTTGCCCTTTTGATATGCAAATACCCCAAGTGTGGCAAAGGCATGAAGTCACTAATACTCCAAGCCAGGGCTTCTCCAAACTGTAATGGGCATGCAAATTCCCTAGCAATCTTGTGGAAATGCAGATTCTCATTCCGCAAGTCTGTGGAGGTGCCTGAGGTTCTGCATTTCTAACAAGCTCACACGTGCTGTTCTGAGCCACGGAGAACACTTGAGTAGCAAGGCCATTTTACCTGATTGCTTTCCTCCACCAAAAGAGGCACCCACAAGAAGGCATCTGCACAAGAATGCCGCTGGGAGGGCCAAAGACGCTGTATGAGCTTCACAGCAGTGACCCAGACCAGCCCTCCCGCTGCCCATCAGTAGAGCCGCCAGATTTCCAAGCTTCAAGTCTCAAGCAGTGGGAGACCTGGGGAAGGTGCAGAGTCTTTGGGGCCAAAGGAAGTGCTTGATTGAAATCTTTGCAGCAGCTGGCAACAGCCAGGCACCACAGGAAGAGAGTCTAGAATCTCCACATCCCCGGCAGAGGCAGTAATGCGTGTACGGTGACCACTGGGGTCAAGAACAGTCAGCACCAATGCCTCTCTTACATGTTGGGGGGCAGGCTGCTGACCAAGAGGAGCTGACCCAGTGCGGCATTTTCCACCTTCTTGCTGGCGAGTTGGGGCAGACATTTAACCTTTCCGTTTCCATTTGTTTGACATGTAAAATGAGAAGATGACACTAGGTAATCTTTCAATCTCTCTCCTCCTTCCCATCCCAATCTACGAGTCTATAAATGCCTGTACAGTAAATAAACCTTCAGCCAACTGTCTGCACGTCTAAATATTCTGATGTGCTGTTGCCTACTCCACACATCAGGATATCAGACAGAATCCGTTTCCTTTCCAGCTGGAGGCAGAGCACCGTAAACAGAGCTCTCCCATGAAGCTGGGCGCCCCGTTCCCAGCCTACATCTTGGGAAGCAGAGGCAGGAGGTTGATTCTCCGCGGTCGCCAAGCATGCTGCCCGAGACTGGAAGGCGGGAGCGTGGTCCCCAGGGCTCTGCTTCACAGCCAAAACACACCATGTTGTGTTCCTACCAGCTCTGAAGGCCTTACACGGCCAAGAGAAACAGGCGTTTGAGAGCGGGAAGGGGCAGCACTTGACACCTGGCCTCCTCCGTCTGGCTCTCTCTAGCAAGAGGAGGCAAAGTGCTATGGCCTAGTAGGGGGCAGGGAGGCCCAGTAGATGGCGGTGCAACAGGGCAAGGCTCAAATCCTAGCTCCCACAGGTCTGAGTTGCCGATTCTCAACCTCTGTGACCTTGAATGTTACTGCGACCATCATTCCTTGTAAGCGCTAGGCACAGAGTAGGCGGGCGATCAGGTGAAGCTCTTCCTTTGAGTGACTGTTGGTAATAAATCAGTTGCTCCCCAGATCTGTTCTCCCATCTGACAGAGTCCAAAGGGACCCTTGGAAACTGCATTGCCAAACAACTAAAGATCCAGGATTCTAGACCAGCACTGTCCAATAGAAATGTAATGTAAGCCATCAGTATGTGTCACGTACGTAATTTTAAATTTTGGGGGAAAAAAAGTAAGCATATTACATTTAATAAGTAAAAAGTAACAAGTCCAATTAATTTTAAGAATTCACTTAATTTAGCCTGATATAACCAAATTAGTGTCATTTGGACATGCAGTCAACATTAAAAATTATTAATGATATGTTTTACCTTTTGTTTTGTACCAAGTCTTTGGAATTCGGTGTGTATTTTACATTTGCAGCACATCTCAGATTGGATTAGCCATATTTCAAGTGCTCAACAGCTTCACGTGGCTAGTGATGACCGTACCAAATAGTGGGATATAGAACAGAAGCCACCAGTGGGCACCATGCCAGCAGCAGCAACAAAAGCTGGCTGGGAGGTAGACGGGGTTTAGCCCTCCTGTCATCTCCAACACCAGTCCCCAGCCATCCCGAAGAATAATACTGTTAATAACAATAAAATCCTAAGAATGATGTTCTTCTATATGGTGACTAGGTATTTCCTTAATCTTACGTAAGAGATGAAGAAAACTTCGCTCTTTTTATTGATCTTTGCACTCGGGCTAAGTAAAAACTATGGGCTTGTTATGAACATGCAACTTTAAGACATTAACACTGCCCCCTTCCAGCCAGACTGTTGTCCCTAAGCTCCTTCGATAAAAAATTTCTGGAACTATGACTGACCAGTGGAGAAGCATCGGGCAGCAAGAAAGGCACCTGCAGGAGTCCCTCAACAAATGAAGTGTTCGGTGCTCTTGACTTTTTAAAAATGTGATTTGAATGACACAGGGCATGGGACACTGATAGAATAGACTGCATGGATGCAGGGGTTTAGAACACAGAGTCGAGACATTAGGAGGCAGAGAGAATGGTTAATGCATACGACATGGATTATTCACTACCAGAGCAGAGCTTTGAGAAGCACCGAGGTACAGACAGTACAGGCAACTCAAGCACAGGGTACCAGGCTAGAGGGCACAAGGATACAGAGTATTAGGAGCAGCACTCTAGCAATAGGGGATTTAAGTAGAAGATACGTCACAGGATATTGGACATTCCATACGACGTTCAAGAGAACCAGGGCATGGGGAGAGAGGAAGCAGCATTTGAAGAATCCATGGCCTCCTCCTGTCAGAAAATAGTACTGCAGGCTGTCTCCACTAGCTTCATGGCTTGTCCACCAAGCTTTCTTTGCAAGTTGCCGCTTGTCCCTCCCCTCCCCCCCGACACCCTCCTTTCCTCTGTCTTCTGAATTGATTATTGCCTCTGCTAACAGAAGGAGTCAGGACAGAGGGGGAGACCAGGGAGAGTGGGTTGGTGACACCAGGTCCCCACAAATCTTGGCACCTTACTAGTCTCTTCCTTGAAAAACTTGGGATAATATTTACTAGCCTGACAGACTGGAAACTGAGACAGATGTCTTCTAGCCCTAAATTCTGGAAATCTAGGAAACATGCCAAGAACTCTACAGCCTAAGTCTCACTATGACAGTCAGACTCACACACATGGACCTCATGGCTCACCACTACCGCCACTCCACCGCCCTTAGCAATGGTCACACCCCATCAGAACAGGCTCCTTCCAGGCAACCACTCATCCCTCTCCGTGCCATACACACACACGCACACAGACACACACATACCCAGACACACACACATAGACACACATGACTTCCTCCCACCTGTGTGAGATTTTACCACCCTCCAGAAATGAATGCTTCTTTCTCCAAAATATAACTGTTTCCTCTTTCCAAACGTTGCCCAAACTTTTAGTCTTCCATGAAAGCTTTCTGAATTTAATCACTCCAAAATCAGACCACTTCATTTATTCAACCATCTACTCAACAATTTTACCTACTTGCACAACCACGTTTTTAAACTACTTTCTTGCATTATAAAAATAACAGTATGCTTTACACTCTTTCAATGTGTTTTCATATCTTTTGAGTACTCAACATAACGTTATGCAAAAAGCATGATCTCATTAAAAATGAGCTGAAAAAATGATCTCCACAATGTCTCTATGAGGAATTAATGACAGTTAACATTTAGTTAGCATTTAACAATGTGGCTGGCACTGTGCTAAGCACTTTATATGTAATATCTCATTTCATCAATAACTCTATAAGGTAGGTATTACAGATTTTAAAAAAAAAGGTGCGTCATAGAAAGTTCTAGAACACAAGGCAATCTAATTTCAAACCTCACACTTTTGCCACTGCACTAAACTATCTTTCCATTTAACTATTAACTAAACTGAAGCACTCGGTCATTAAGTGAATTACCCAAAGTCACAGGGTTGGGGCTAGAAACAGGGTCCTCTCCACTTCCTTCCATGTGAGAGACTCTGCTTATACAGGAAACAGCAAAGACTTTAAAGCCGGGCAGAGCCTCAGTTTCCCCTTCTGTAAAAAGAAAATAGTATCAAGTACATAGCAGGATTGCCGTGAGGATTAGGACCACGAAAGACTCTCACACATTTCCTGGCGTGGAACCAGGTATGCAGTTGGTGGCAGCCTCCAGCCTCTTCTCTCCCTCCCAGCCTCCCTCCCTCCCACACACCCTGCAGCCTGGCAGGCAGCATCCTTCTTCAATTCACCTGATTCAGTCCTTGGGAGCCAGCATCAGACTGAGCCGGCTGCCCCCAGCACATTCATGAAGGAGGTTTTTGCCCCCAAACAATCATGAAGACAGTGCAGAAATGGCATCACAAGGCCTGTGTTGCTTCTGCTTCATGAAGGTTCTCCTGCTGAGTGGTGCAGATTTCATCCAAGAAAAAGAAAACCACTCATTTGGAGGGGAGGGAAGCATCTGCTCCATGAGGACCTCCCCTCCCCCTGTTCACAGGGACCCTCTCCCCTCCAGTGTTCCTCTAATCTCTACCTATGCACCCTAGTTGCACTCTCCTATCTCGCCGTGGTGGCATGAGGCTAAATTAATTAATGTGGGTAAACCATGTGGAAATGTTTGGCTCGCCAAGTGCTCTCGATAGGTTAGAAATACTATTGGAAGCAGTGGAAGTTGGCACGGCTGTCTGGAACGAAATGGATCTCACCCCCAGGACTCTTGAGATTGATTTTGGTTAATGGAGGCATATGCAGATAGAGCAGGATCTGTGTTAAAAACATGGTGGGTATATTTCAAACCCTTATTGGGGAGCAAGGGGATATTAGAATTAAAAGGAAAGAAAGACAGCCAGAATGGGCATTCTCCTGGGATGTGTTAAACCCAAAGGGAATTGCCCAGCAGTTGGACAAGAGAAAGAGGGTAACTTATAAAGTGAGGCGCATCGTGCTGGATTGGTTTGGATCTCTCTGCAAGGCAAGAATCAGTCCTATTGCAAGTGCGTGTATTTACGGGCACACACAAAGTGCACATATACATGCCTTCCTTCCCCAGACAGACTCACCTTTGCTACCTGCTATTGCGCTAGGCTCCTGATAAAGTAGGCAAGGGAAGAGGCCCCTTGCCTGGGGAGTGACATGGCTGGAGGAAACCAAGAGGCCTGCCTCAGGCAAGGGGCTGGGTTTGGTCCCCATCATTGCTATTGTATCAGTCAGGGGTCAACCAGAAACGCAGAACCAGTAGGAGATATATGCACATATATTAAGAGATTTATTACAAGGAACTGGCTTATGTGATTGTGGAGGCTGGCTTGGCAAGTCCGAAATCCGGCGGGCAAGCAGGAACTCTCAGGCAGAGGCAAAACTCTCAGGCAGAGAGTTCTCTTTTCTCAGGAAAGCTTCAGTTCTGCTTTTAAGGCCTTTCAACTGATTGAGTCAGGCCCACCCAGGTCATCTAGGATAATCCCCTTACTTAAAGACAACTGTTTATGTACCTTAATCACATCTTCGAAGTACCCTCACACCAACATCCAGATTAATGTTTGATTGAATAACTGAAGACTGTATCCCAGTCAAGCTGACACATTAAACTAACTGTCACAGCTGCTCTGCCCTCCTCACCACTCAGCCTCCCACCTCCTCTACTGTCAGACCCAACTGCCACCTCCTGAAGTTTCCCCTCCTCCAGTGGCTCTCTATGGTCTCAGTCTCCAGGAATGGCCTGTGAGCTGTCTGCCAAACAAGCCCATCTAAACCTCAAACAGATCTCCAGGATAGGTTGCTTGCGCATCACTGTTCACCACTTCTCAAGTGAGTTCCTGAAATGACCTTCTGACTGGTCTCCTCACCTCCAAATCCACATTGCCAAGACGCTATCTCTAAGCTACACACCCAGGCCAGCCCTTTCTGCGCTAAGACTCTTCAGCAGCTGCCCACAGGTTTTCTGGGGAATCGTGCACTCCTCAGAACAGCATCCAGCCTGCCTCCTCACTTGTCCACCTCATCCTTTTGGCTGCATTCGTCCTCTGACTTTACAGTTCCTGGAACTGGCCACACAGGCTCAATCCTCATCACCAAGGCCCACATTTTCCTCTGACTTTCACCCAAGTCTTTGTCTCACCACCTCTTACTCCCCATTGAGACTAGCTCAGAGCACGTGGCTCCCTGGTGTGGGAGGCCCCCTCTCTGGCCTCCCTCCCATGCTTCCCTCTGTGGGGACACTCAACACTCTGTGTCATAACCACCTGCCTCCTGTCTGCCCCCACCAGGAACTGATGAGCATCGCACCTCTGCCCGCCCCAGCGCCCATCCTGACACCCGTCTGGCTCACAATGCGTGTCCCATAAATGCTGGCTGAATTCACGGACCAAATGTTTGCCAGTAAAATGATCCCGGCCCCCCCATGCTGTGTCACCAGCTCTGTCAACCATGCTCCTCATTTCTTCCTCTTCCCATCGTGGAGGGTGGAGGAGGGCTCTGTTTCTTCTCCTCCTCCCTTCTCTGTCAAGTTGAGAACTGTGTTGAGCAATAATAACGTCATGATAACTTACAGCGTACAAAAGTTATGGCTGAGGCAGCGGGGCCAGCTTCACGGACTGCACAGTCCAGAGGGTAGGGCCAGCGGGTGAGAAGGGAGGCTGGAGCCCTTCTGAGGAAGGAGCCATTCACTCTGCAGGCTGCAGGCGGCCTCTGCAGGGTTCTCAGTGGAGGAGGGACAGGCTCAACTTACATCTTAGAAGTGCCCTCCATTGGCAACACACGAGGAGGCGCCACCGGGAGACCAGCTACCCAGCTGTTTCTGGGAAGCACTTGAGATGAGGGATGGAAAGAGTCAGGGACCCAGGGGAGATGAGGAAGAATCAACAAGGTCTAAGGATCCAAATCTGGGATGAAAGTGCAAAACCTGCCCATCCAGGCAGATGTTCAGACATTTTTAAAGAATAAACTAATTTATAGCCCCAGTTTTTATCCGCGCATTCAACAAATGTTATTTGAACTTGTGATTTGTTATGAGCCTAGAGATATGACAGTGAGTAAGATTCTGTCCCTGCCCTAGGGGCTTCATCCCAGTGGGAGGGATGGGCAGGAAATAAACGGAGATATGTGAGAGTGTCAGGGGGTGCTGAATGCACTGAGGAAAGTGAGGAACGTCATTCATAAAGGGGTGGAAAATCAGGGTGGGGGTGCTGTAGTTGAGAGGTGGCTGGAGAATGCCTTCCTAAGGAGGAGCCATGGCTAACCAGGGGAGGGAGTTCTAAGCAGAGGGAATGACACATGCTAAGGTCCTGGAACAGGAGTGGGTTTGACATGCTCTAAGCAGGGCAGGAGGCAAGGAGGAGGGCATGACATCAGAGATGTAGCCAGAGGCTAGAATGCGGAGGCCAAGCGGATGGCAGAAGGACTTTGGCTTGTGTCTGAGTGAGCTGAGATGTCTCTGGAGGGATCTTAAGCAGGGGAAGAGACTCATACTACATATTCAAAGGACCCAAAAGATTGCTCAGGCTGCTTAGGCTGGACTGAAGGCAGGCACAGGAGGAAGCAGAGACTGGTCCTACTCTGGAGGCTGCTCACATAACCCAGGAGAGACGATGATGCCTTAGGCTCAGCCACCTATAGGTGAAGGTGATGAGAAAAGTCAGTTCCAGATGCAACTTAGAGGTGGAGCTATTAGGAATTGCTGGTGCATTGCGGGCGGTGAAGGGTGAGAGAAAGAAGGGCTCAGGCAATTGCGTGAGTGTCTTAGTCTGTTCGGGCTGCTGTAATGAAATACCACAGACCAGGTGGCTTATAAACAACAAACATTTATTTCTCACAGTTCTGGAAGCCGGGAAGTTCAAGATCAAGGTGCCAGTAGATTCAGTGTCTGGTGAGAATTCACTTCCTGATTCCTACAGAGCCATCTCCTCACTGTGTGCTCACATGGAAGAAGGGGGCATGGGAGCTCTCTGAGGTCTCTTTTATAAGGGCACTAATCCCATTCATGAGGGCTCCATCCTCAGGACCTAAATCACCTCCCACAGGCCCCACCTCATAATACCATCACTTTGGGAGTTAGGTTTCAACACACGAATTTTGGGGGGACACAAACATTCAGTCTATAGCAGTAAGTGATATTGTCTTTTACTGAGACTGAGGAGCCCCGTGGGGTTCAGAGTTCAGTCTTCAGAGAGGTGTGGGCCAATCAATATACGCTCAACCAGAGGTTCTGAACACATTTACATTTTACTAAATAGAACATTCTAGAAATGGACCATCCACACATTTGCACAGCAGTTATCACTCATGTGTACCATGGAGACCCTGATGCCAGGAACACTCCCAAGTGCCTTCTGATCAAAACTGACTTAGCAGGGGTTTGCTGTTCAGTGTGTATTTGCTCACATAGGTGACCTCTGTCACACTTTACCCATCATAACGTATTACTCAGAACCCCGTCTTCCCTGTTGAAATGATCTTTTGAGATAAACAAAAAGACATTTGAGACAAGGGAGCTTCAAAAGGAGTGGGGATGGGGAGGGAGCGAGCCTCAGCATCCTGGGATGAGGGTGACTCAGGAGGCTACCCCCTCCACCACATTTCTCTCCCGGCTCTCTTGGGTAGTTTGTATCAGCAGGCCACATTATGATTTGTGGGGTCCCTAGGCACTTGGCTTTCATATGTCCCTTCCTCCATAAAAAAATATTAAAAATTATATTTTATGACTGCATCGGTATTGAGATGAATATAATGCAGTCTGGCTTATATGCATTTTCTCTTCTGATTTTAAAAGAAATTAAAGCGTTTTTGTGGGCCCTTAAAAGTATCATGGGATCTAGGCACTGTGCCCGCTGTGCCCAATGGAAAGCCATCCTGTATATAAGAAGGAAAAGAAGGTGGGTCTGGAGTAGCAACGGGCATCAGGAGAGCTGAGCCCTGGTCATGACTTCTGAACAATAAACCAGGAGACCTCTGATCAGTGTCTCCACCTCTCAAGGCCTCTACCTCCTCCTCATTCCAAGGAGAGGCAGAACTGGAGCATCTCTCGGCTGCCTTCTAGGCAATAACTCCCAAGATCGTAACTAAAGCATACAGACCTCAAGCTTCATTTTTTAACTTTCTGACCCCAAGGGGATGCTCTTCCCCCCAACTATGATATTAAACTTGTTTTCCTTTTCTGGATCTCCTTCTCTCGTCAAATCCTGTGCTGGCATGTGCAGTCACTGATTTCCAAAAAGCGGCCATAAAACCATAATGAGTATGGAGATACCAACATGAAAATGACAGAGAGAAAGCCATAAACACTCAAATAAATATATAAATATAAACAAGTCTATAAACCAAACCCTGGAGGTATTTTAAACGCATAATGTAGCATTTATATCTCTTGCTTTGCACAGCAGAACTTTCAAAGGAAATTCATTTAATTCTATTGCTTACACCCCTAACCCCCATCCAGGAGCAATCGCTAATAACCAGCACCATTACCGCCTCCCTCCTGATGGAGAGTTCATTTCACAAACTCGTTCTTGAATTCATTAGCATGCTGGAAATGAGCTGAATCGCAGCGGATGTGACCACATGACAATCCCCCTGCTCCCTTCCGATTGGATTCAGCGAGATGCCTGCCACAGCTCTGGCCCCGACCTGCCCTGACTATTGCAAAAGGGTTTACTTCTCAGTATCTGGCCCAATTTAAGGAAGCACATCAGGAGTTAGGAAGAGAGCAGATCATTGTTTTGTTATGAGCTTGCTGGATGGAGGGATCCCCTCCACAGAACATGACCGTGGCCCCCCTTTTCCAAAGGAACAGAAGCTAACAGCCACTCTGCACCTGCCACTGGGAAATGGACCAGAGCGCCAAGCACGGCCTACCACCTGGCTGTTCTAAGCGTTCTCAGGTGCTAACTCATCTAATCCTCCCCACAGCCCCGAGCTCCACTGGGGGCCGGCTACAGAATTTGTGAGGCCCAGTGCAAAATGAAAATGCGGGCCCTCATTCAAAAAGCAGGGGGAAAGTGAGTTAAAGGTCTTAAATATAAAACTTTTTAATTCTTCCTTGGGTGGTTCTCTCTCGCTCTCTCTCTCTCTCTGTGTCTCATTTTCTTGACTGGTCATGATTTTTTATCTGCTATTCAATGATGCACTTCCTGGGGCACAGAGATACTCGCCAGATGAGTGCAGACCCTCACAGGCACCCAGGGGCCCCACGCTGAGACTCAGCACACAGATAAAAGACCCACTGGCTGCCAGATTCTGTCCCATCAGCCATCAGAGTGACCAGATTGATGCTCCATGCCCGAGTCAGAGTGGAAGAGTTGTGTCAGGCATGTCCCCTTCCCACAAGCCCTCCACCCCAACCCACTGTGCATGGGTGACCTCCAAGAAATCGCAACCTCTGCACCAAGATGCACTTGGTACCAGGAATGGGCCAAGATGTTTCTGGATGCATCACCCAACTCTGACCCTCCCCATCAGTGCACAGGCATCTAGGTACACCTGTGCACAGAGGGTAATAGCAGTCCCCAGATGGAGGGCAAGGAGGGAAAGGCTAGACAGGGCCCTGGGCACCAAGAGGTAGGGAGTAGGTGGTCCAGAACAGAGGGAAGCAGTGGGAGGCAGGACTGAGAGTGAGCCCAGGATCCAAGCCTCCCCACTCATGATCCACTGTCCTATCAGACTTTACTTACAAGACAGAAACTCACAATTCTGAATAATTGAAGATATTTGAATTATTAAGAATTTCAAGATGGTGATCATAGAGCATCAAATCGCAAGCCAGGGCCCTTGTAAGCACCAGCCATATGCAATTGCACTGGTCGAATGCCCAGGAAGCCAGCTTTGGGCAGATATTACCACTGACCTTGTTTTGCAGATGAGAGAACTCAGGCCCTGTAATTTGCCCAAGGTCATGATGCTGGGAAGTGAGGGCAGGGACACTAGGACTCGGACTCAGTCATCTGGCTCCTGAGCCTCATTCTTTACCACTTTCCTATATGTCCCTTGTTTCACCAAACCTGGCTGCCTCCCCTCAGAGTGAACAGCACGATACAAAGTGATCTGGCAGTAAAGGCAGAAGAGAATACAGGCCCCAACCTGCACCATCATGCTGACTCAGCCATCCACTGGCTGTGTGACCTTGGGCAAGTCACTTAACCTGTCTGAGCTTTAGCCCAGCCTGCCACATGGAGGCACCGAGAAGAAAAAAAAAAAAAATCATGGGATCATAAAGGTAGATTTATATAGAAACACCAGTGCCACCTAACATAGAGTACAAGTGACCAGAACCGTCTCCTTCCCCAGGCTTTCCCCCACCCCTTTCTAGGCAACTGACCCTGGCCCTGAATATCCAAAGAGGATAGTGTACATGCTTTGCAGTGTAACTGCTCTGTGGCCACACAGTAAGAGAGGGACAGAGAGGGACAAGGTTGGACCAGTCCACCACTCAGGCCTCTTGGGGCTGTAATCTTTTCTGGATCTAGGTACAATTGCTTTGATTTCATCGTCTTAATTTCAGGGTGGGGGGGTCCCTATATCTGTTCAGTCCAGTGGGCTAGCTCTCTCCATTAGTGATCCAGAAGGACCCCACAACCTGGCCTGACATCTGCACTACAGAGCAGATGTTTGCTGAATGAATGTCATCGGGGAAAAAGTCTGCATGATGTTTATTCTCAGATGAACTCATCAGACGGACCCAATAATAAGCATTTCCTTGAGGGACCCAAATCTACAGTAAGATGAGACAAAGTTGGTGACCCTCAAGCTTTAAAGTTTTTTCTGCTGAACTAGAGTGACGTATGCTTCCTTGCCCTTACCAAAAAAGCTTCTACTTTGGTGGGCCTAGCTGAAAGATCTGAACAGTCAGAGCCTTTGGCATCAGCCCCTGCAGCAACTCACACCAGGTGAGGGTACACATGGCCATACATGATACCCAAAGGTCTCCATCTTTCTGGAATCAGGGCCTGCTCTAGGGCTGCCAGTTCACTGCCCAGATCAAGCCAAACACATCCAGAAAATCGCCAGAACTTCAGCCAAGGAAGGTAATTTCATGAACTATCAAAAAGCCATAGAGGAGCCATAACACCGTCGGTAGTTGTTACAAACACGAAACGAGGTAACATGTAAAGTGCTCAGCACAGTGCCTGGTGTATAGTAAGTGTTCAATTAAAATGTCAGTCCCTGATGAAATGTCATCTCTCTTGGGAAGAGTTAGCGAGCCGAGCGATGTGTCACTCATTCCCTAGGGGGATTGGAGGATATTTGCCCCGGGGTGGGACAGTATAGGAGCATTGGACACTCTGATGAAGGGAGGAGGGAGATGGAGAAAGAGTTTGAGGCAGGGCAGGGTGGCGGGAGCATAGGTGACCAAAAACTGGAGACCTGTCTTACCTACGGCATGACTGTTCCATGATCTGGCTTTGGACACCTCAAGGACAGAGTTAGTGTAAGGTCCCCAGAGATTTAAAACACACAACTATAATAGGGCATAACTTGCTCTCTTCTGGAGAAACTCAGGTCCTTGCAAGAGACCAGAAGACATGAAAAATCACTCAGGTTCTTTCAAACACTTCTCCTCTTGGATCAGCTTTTTGTTTCTTGAGGCCAAACAGCTTGCACTTCCTTGTTGTAAAGTGCAGACACTTGAGCGCTTTCTCCAGAGCAAAAATCGGTTGACGTTCCCTGCTGATGGATTCAAACATTTTGACTGAACTCATTCAAATTCCCGTCAGTTTAGTCAATTGATGTCATGTCAAATATCTGTCAGCACAACCAGCCAAGTCGATTAGACACCTGGTCTTTTTAGTTAGCTAAACTTGTTATTTCCGAAAGCAAAAACAAAAAATCAAGATAAAAATAATCTATCAATTTAGTTAGCAACTGACTAATAACTTCTATCCAAAAAGTAAGTTTTTGTAAATGACTTTGATTCTTTTTTCAGTGAATCTCCTAGATCAATCTGTGGTGCGTGGAGGGTGGGGGGTATTGAACAGATGTGTCAGCTTGCTGAACAAGCAGGGAGGTGAACAGCAGAAATGAAATCATTGAAAAGATTCCATCAGAATGGCCACTGCGCAGCCATCGGTAGTAACAACGAGGAATGGGATCCTGCAAAAAGGCCCACAGGTAGTCCCTAAACACAATGATTTTGTGCATTGAAGACCATTTATCTATTCTTCCTTGAAATTCACCTTCTTGTCTTTTGTTTGTCCATGACTGAAAAGAAAATGGGGGGCTGGCCCAGTGGCATAGTGGTTAAGTCCAAGGCTCCTCTTTGGCCGCCCAACGTTTGCCGGTTCAGATCCCAGACACAGACCTACTCACAGCTCATTGAGCCATGCTGTGGCTGCATCCCACGTACAAAAAAATAGAGGAAGATTGCCATTGATGTCAGCTCAGTGACAATCTTCCTCAAGCAAAAAAGAGGAAGATTGGCCACACATGTTAGTTCAGGGCCAGTCTTCCTCACTAAAAAAGAAAAAGAAAAAAAAGAAAATGGCTGTGATTGCCCAGAGAGCACTCTGATTTCTGCCCCAGCTTGCCCAGCAACAATCAACAAGCTGATGGCAGGTTCACTGAACCATGAGGGTTGACGGTGTTTCTTGGGATAACTTGAATATTGACTTCTGCTGAATTAATTCTGAAAGCTGTGATTCCTATCCTAGTCCAGAGGGTTACAATAAATTCAGTGTTTGCCACAGTCTATTTTAGACCTGAACTACAGGGTTAAAATGAGGTTCTTTCTTTGTCAAAACTGAAACCATTGACGCTGGCCACTGACACTCTTCTTCTCTGCCTTAACTCATTTCCCCAGCCTCAGCAGCTCACCACCTCCTTGCACACCCCCTCCCAGGAGGCCCAGGGCCCTAACACTGTCCCAGAGCTCTCCCTGCAAGGGGAATCTTTTAACAGACCAAGAATACTAAGGATATTTGACTCAAGGTGCTAACACTTTCCGAGGGTGCTTGTTTTCTAAAAGAATACCTGAAGAAGTCTGTGCTTAAGCCCAAAGGAATGAATGACTAATGGTATAATTTCAGATGCCAGGTAACTAGAGAGAGTTCAAGTGTCAGCAGGCATGGTTTTAACAAAACGAGGCATTGTGAAGAGCCATCTTGCTTAGAGAATCAGACGTATTCACTCTCGAATGAATTCAAGGAGAATTAAGCGGCCCACTTTTGTCTGATTCAGATTTTCCTCTGGTCAGGTTTTCTCCTGGTCACAGACAGTTCCGCAATGGGAAAAAGCTGATTATTTATTACTAGTCACTCACCACCTACAATTCACTTTTCCAATTTTCCTCTGTTGCCTATACAGTGCCACTTTGTCAGTCCCGGCAGTTTATGGACTGTGTTCTGATGGCTGTGGTAAACAAATGATTTCAAGAACGACTGTGGTGCAGAAAGGGCATCGCTTGCTGGGTTCTAAATGATGGAATTGGTGTGTGATCCAATCGGTCCTAATGTCAGGAGGCAATGCACCATCTCGAGGGTGCAGGTTGTCATAACCTATCCTGTCAGTGACATAATTTTATAGATTTACCATTTTTTTTAATTCTGAGTAAATATCGGACAATATCCATATCAAATGATTTTGCATATAAAGTACTCCAAATTTTAAAGTCTGCTTCTTTAAAGCCTACTGAAAAATACATTGCACAGTAACAACTCTGCTTTATGAAGCCATTAAAAGCCTCGATAACCAAGGAGTCCACACACCTGCGCTGGGCCAGAGAACAGACGAGGGATCTAGCTAGAGTCTATGCCTAGCTCAGTGGTCTACAAATTTCTTTATTGTGCAATTCTACCAGAAAAATATTTTTGAGCAGGCACCTTCAATAAAGCACAATACACACTTAGGTAAACATCAGTAAATGTAAATCCTTTTTAAAGTAAACATCATAATTTCGACATTTAGGGGGGCCTAATTTGACATTTTTTGGCTAATTAGGTTGGCATTGCCTTTATTTCCTCGTATGGCTGGTGATGAGCTCACCATCAGAAGTGAGGAAGTGACAGCCCCACCACTTTCTTGTGACTTATTTGGGCTTATATTAGTCAATCTGTCTCTATAATCTGAAGTTTCTTTGCAGGAATCTTATTGACATACTTGTCCATTTTGTGTAAATCCTTTTGCACCATGGGAGTTCTACTCTTTGCTAGAATGATAATAATAATATTAACAACCAATAACAAGCACTTATCCAGGAAGTCTGGCTTCAGAACCTGCACAGCCAGCTACCGACCACTTAACCTTGCAATGCTGACCTTCACACATGGTACAAAAGTCCATATGTGACAAGTGACAACTTGAAAGACGATCTGAGCCAGGACACCTTATGTTAAATGGTGGTAATGCTTAATTTCCTTCTTAATTTTTTGATAAAAATGTACATAGATGTTGTAACATTTTCTACCTGCACCCCAATGGACTATCTTATGTACCCCTCAGGATGAACGCCTCACTTTGGGAATCACTGGTTCTAGCTTACTTTAAAATACAGCCCCTTCTGGAGAGGAGAGTAGAGAGGCCCATTGAGACCAAATCAGACTTTATGTCCTGCCCAGAAATTTTGACATCCCAAGGGCACTGGGAAGCATTAAAGAGTCTTAAAGAAGAGGTGATATGACCTGATTCGCCTTCTTACAAGATTATTCTGGATGCACCAAGAAGAATGGGTGGTGGAGCATGCATAGATAACAGGAGTTACAGCAGGAGGAATGATAATGGTCTGGGTTAAGGTTGCAGCCTTTAAAATGGGAAGAAGTGGGCAAATGCACAAGATAGTAAAGATTTGGTTATTAATTTAACTTGCCAAAGGTTAAACAGATGGTAGGCAGCAGAGCTAAATTTAGATTCCAGGCCTCCTTGCTTCAAATACAGTGATTTTTCTTCTGATTTACCATGTCGGAGAACACCTGGTCTCTCTGTTTTATCCTCCCCCAGGGAGACAGGTGATTGGGAGCTGAGTCCGGACAGCAGCCTGCAGTTTCCAGCAGGGCAATAAAGGAAGGCAACAGGAAAGGAAAAGCACAGCCTTCTCCAGATGTATTTATCTTTTCAGGATCCACGAGGGGGGCTCCATGAGAATCTGTTTTCTGAGTATTGAATCCCATGGTGAAATAACACACTTCCCAGTGACAACAAACAGAAAGTCCAGGTAACTATTCATTCAAGTCTAGGCCTTCATGAAACCCATAACCCATCCAGCTGAAGGAGGGAAGGTGACAGGGAGGCACCAACTTGGGGCAAAGAGAAACAGGTTCTTGTAGCCACTTCCATAAAAGAGCCCTCATCTCTCTCCTCTGGGCTGTTTGAAATCCTGATTCCTTTATGCTAAAAAATTACCTCTTCCAAAAATCCCTTTCTAATTACCCCTTCCCTCCTGTCCCCTGCCCCAATCTCCTAACTCTGGTTCCTTTCTAATGGCATCCATCAGTTAGGGTTCAGTACAGGAAACAGAAACTGCTACAGGTGTTTTAAGCAGAAAGTATTTAATACAGGGATTTAGGGGCTTACAAAATTTGGGGCAGAGTTGTAGGATGGAGCACTTTAGGTTTGGCCATAATTACTCCTGAAACACTATAAAACTGATTTACCATGGGAGCTACCACCTCTGAAGCCACCACAGAAGCTATTAAGAACCCGTCACTGTATTCCAGGAATCAGGAAGCCAGAATCATGAAGTCACTGTAGCTATTGCCTCTCAGACTCCACAAAGCTGGTGGCTGAGCAGTGAGTGGCAGAAAATATCATATGTTCATGACCTTACTTTCGTCAACAGCTAAAAGAGCAGGAAGTCTTCTGCTTCACTTTCACCTTCTACATTTTTCATAAATGAGTCTAACTGACAAAGCCTGATTTTCTTCTAAAGCCCTAACTGTAAGTGATGCTGAGAAATTTGACTTTTAACTTTCCAGCCTCTCGGGTATAGTAAGGTACTCCAGGAAGAGGATTGGGCAAGCCAAGCTACAGGCTCCACCATGGGAATTTTCCAAATAATACATCCTATGTCATTTTTATGTGTCCAACCACCCCTCAGCTCCCAGAGGACAGGGATCATGTATTTCACATCCTTCAAGGCTACAAGCCTTGCAAATGAGAGGTCTTTGCTAAGGACACCCAAATAATTAAATGATGGAGCACTTTAACTGGTTCATACTTTCTTACCTTGCTTTCTGATTCTGTTCCTTCATTTAAGTGTTGTCTCTGTGTTAAACATCCTTGACAGGTTAGTACTTCTCAGGTATGTCCCCACAGAATGAGCCACAGGGCTGGGTATATACATTCCTCAATTAGTGGGTTGGTTTTGTTTCACAATTGATGCCCAGACAGAGTTTTTTTCCCCAAGAGATATTTCTGCCCCAAGAGGTTCAACCAATATGGAAACTAATTTCCTGCAAAAGTGTGAGGCCAAAAGATCTTTCTTAGATGCCCTGTCATCCCATTTCGGCAACAGACTATCTCCAAATTAGTAAGCAAGTACCTTCTACACTATTCTACGTGGTTGCTATGAGGATTAAATAATGTAACATAGGTAAGAGTACCTACCACATAGTGGGTGTTCAATAAATACTGGTTCCTGTCTTCTCCCCAAGAACTTTTTCCTACATAAAAAATTATGCCTTTATGGGCTCCTGCTAAGAGACTGGCTAATCAGGTCTTTGAAGAGGTATTAATGGCTAGTGTATTAGTTATCTATTGATGTGTAACAAATTTCCCAAAACTTAGCAGCTTAAAACGACCATAAACATTTATCATCCTCACAATATCTTTGTTCAGGAATCCAGGAGCAGCATAGCTAGGTCGTTCTGGCTTAGAGTCTCCAATAAGATAGCAGTCAAGATGTCAACCAGGGCTGCTGTCATCTGAAGGCTTGACTGGGTCTGGAGGAGCCACTCTGAAGGTGGCTGACTCACACAGCTGGTGAGTTGATGCTGGTTGTCAGTAAGAGGTCTCAGTTCCTCTCTATGGGGAACTCCCAAGGCTGCTTGTGTGTCACCATGACATGGCAGCAGTTTCCCCCAGAGCAAGTGACCCAAGAGTGCAAGGCTGAAGTGGCAAGGTCTTTTACAGCCTAGCATCAGAAGTCACAGACCTTCGTTTCTACAATGTCCTACTGGTTACACAGGTCAGCTCTGTGAGTAGCAGGAGGCGAGGATCATTGAGGCTGTCACACCTAATAACAGCCTGATATATTAGCTCTTCCAGTTACTGTAATTGTGACTTAGGAGAGATTTTGAATGTCACTATGCAACTTTGTGAGATATCCTTAGAGACATTTTCTCTCTGTCAACATTTTAGCTCTGGAGTGCATTCATTAAACACTCAGGAAATACGTGAAGAATGAATAAATGTGTCCTTCAAGCAATATATAGACATTCCTAGACATAGAGCAACTCAAGAGATAGATCTTCTAAGGGCATTTCTTTTCATATATGTGTATATAAATCATGTACTATGTGAAGCATTAGTGTGCATAATAAAATGTCACTCATAAAATAAAATACAATAGAGAATTAGGAATGTAGAAGCTATGATGAAAGAAGTAGTGATGATCATTGAACTCCTTTATATATATATATATATATATATATATATATATTCTACATATTCTTTTTTCTCCTGATAGATAAACAGAGATAGAGATAGATGACAACTGTGAATTACAGTTAAAGAATAGAATGAAATGGTATAAACCTTGACAAAGCAAAAGTAATAATAGTAATAAAATTAACAAAAACTGATACAAGTATAAGAAAACCAATTTCCTATTTTTCTTAGTGAAGAGGCAATCAATACTACCTAAACATGAACGTGGAATCTTTTAAATGATACTGAGTTCTTAATTTTTTTCCAAAAAGTTTTTCTGTTTTCTTAGCCTTAAAGGATTATAAAGACTAAAAATATTTCCTGTGATGAATAAACATTTATCTGAAGTTTAGCAGCTTCTTTAGTTTCACTTTAATTCACTTTTCTTTTGTTAAAGTCACATAAAATTAAATGTCATACTTTTAATTTTAAAAAGTTAAGGCATGATCGTATTTCTAGAAAATTATTTTTGTCTGTCCATTTCTCTTGCCGCTTGTGAGTATGAGCAGAGACGTCTGGAAGGATAGTTCCCCAATGTTTATGATGGCCAATTCTGTATTTGGGAAATGACACTAAGTTTTGCTCTCTTCTTGTGCTCCTCACTAGTTGAAGTTTTCACAATGAATATATACAATCTTATAAACATGATAATGAGGAGCTTAAAATTAAAAGAATATGATTCTTGGGTGAGCATTACTGTCATCTCATTTTTAATGCCTATCCCCTAAAATGTCTCTAAGTTAGAACCTCAGAAGCCCCTGAGGATGTTATAGATGGGTCATCAGCACATTAGAGATGTGCTCTACCTGCCTCTTAGCCGAGTAGGTTAGAGTATAGACGATGCAGCCAAAGACCACGGGTTCAGATCCCCACATGAGCCATCTGTCTTCTCCCATATCTGTGATCTCAATCTGCACTCCTAACCAGAGCTGGACTCCTAGCAGAGACAAATCGCTGATCAAGGGGGTCTGCAAGTTCTGGCATCCTGATCGAATCCCACTTCTCAGCTCACAGTCGGCTGCATCAACCCGTGCATGACAGAATTAGGAAAATAACCCAAATATCAGCACAATCAGTATATGGAAGGAAAGGCCCTAGGAGAAGAGAGGTGGGCCTGTAAAGTCTGAAAAACAGAAAGAAACAGGGCTCAGGACCCCTTAACACCCAATTCAAAGATCTCCTACAAGCTGATCTTAGGAAAATGAGGATACTAAAAATCTTTCTACCAACTGGCAACTTTTTGGTTTGCATGACTTTTTTCCCTAGTCCACCAGGGTTTCTTACTGAGCATTTTGAATGGGACAATCCCTGTCGTATAGGCTTGTCCTGAATATTGTTGGATATTTCACCTCCCTGGCCTCTGACAATAAACACTAGGGGCACCCCTCAGTCATTGAGACAATCAAAATATGTTCCCTTCATTTCCACCTCCATTCCCTATCTCTCAAGTGGGAACCAAGGCAATCCCACCACTGGGCACTTACAGTTTACTTTCTGGTTTCCATTAGGACAAGAAGAGCTTTTTCTTGCGCCAGTGACTGGCACATAGTAGGTACTTTTGAATGAATGAATAATATCCAATATAGGATCTGCTGTGGAGATATTGGTATCTTAGGAAGATTAACGTTTCTAAATATTTATATCAGCAAATCCACTTTCATCAAATCCCTGGTGGTTGGAGTATTTTGGGCTTGTGAACAACCCCAGAGAAGATGGGAGGACAGATGCAGAAGCTGACACATGTTGACATCTACTGCATGTTAGGCAGTGCACTAGGCCCTTTGCATGCTGCCTTATGAGGTGGTTCTCACCATCCTGCTTCATAGATGAGGAGGAATCTGTGCCCCATGTGGCACCATGGTCAGTGGCAGCGCTGGAATGTGGCTGGACTCCCAAGCCCATGCTCTTTTGGTTCCGTCCCATCTGACCGTCCAATGGAGTTTGCTCATCAACACTCACCCTCCTTTCACTTGCTCTCGAGAAAACACATCTTCAGAGATTTCACAACAAGCTCAATTTATTTTCCAGTCTTGTCCAGACAAATTCCATGTCTTCAGAGTCTTGGCTGTTTAAATATAGCCAGCTTATCTCTTCCATTACCTCAGTCAAGCCACAGGGGGTTCAGAGGACAAGCATCTTGGCAAATGCCTTCAGCCACTTCCAAAATGCATACATTCCTTAGCACTCAACTGATGCAACCCCAAGTGGCTTCTTTGGGGATCTGAAGAAAGCTCATTTTGTAAATCTGATTAGGCATGAGGGCGGAGAAAGGGTGGGATAAAACTGGAATTAAGTTCCCGTCTCCGTGCCAGGTTCCCTCTGGTTTTCCTTCTTCGAAAGCTAGTCCAGGGGTTGTCTATTTCTAAGTCCATGTTATGTGTCAGGAGCCACGCCCAGGGCAATGAAAAAAAGTACCCCGGTTCCTCTTCTGGGGAAGATTGTTGCTCCATCCTTCACAGGATTCCTGGAAAAGGAGAGGTGGTCGAGGGAGGCCTCACTAGGGAATCTGGCGGCTTGAAGGCTGTTTCCCCTTCAGAGCAGGGACAAATGGCTCAGGAGCCTCCATCTTTCTCCTCGGCCCCATCTCCTCTTCAGCTTGGTTTTGCTTCCTTCTCAGCACATCCTTTACCACCAGCACTTCAGGCGGTCCTACTGCGTTATGACTCTTCATTTTCTCTTTTCTCCTCTCCTCTTCTACCCATTTCTCCGTCCTCTTCCTCCCTCTTTCTTTTGTCTATCTATAATTCTCCAATCCTTCTACTTTCTCCTTCCTTTCTGCCAATCCCAACTATATTTCTCTTTGCATTACTTCCATGAACCAACCTTTTCCACTGCAGATGGGGCTTTCTCTGTTCATTCCTCTTTGATGTTGCACAAACTTATCATTTGATAACTTATAGTTTTTACCAGCACTCTCCATTCCTGCATCCTGCACCCCACTAGTCCCACCAGAGTTTATAGCAAGACTACGCGAGGACACCGTAACTAAAGTCACCTATTTTCGGCTCACCCCAAAGTGGGTCCTGGCCTCTGTCCTCTTCAGGGCTGGGCAAATCACAACCCATGTGTGCCTCCTCTTTATAGGCTTGTATGGGCTTACAAGGCAAAGGTGAATATTCGATTCAGATATTTTAACAACTGGATGAGCCTCCGTCTCCATAGGTGGTACATTTTTATTTCTGGAATTGTCCACCCCCTACATCTAGCTTCTTCAGGAGGATGCTGTGGCTACAATCCCTGAGCAGGGATTTAGCTTCCCTAGGCCAAGGCTCATGCTGGAAAAGACCAGGGCGTTTGCCACCTCCTTTCATCTGGAGATAGAAGATGTAAACGATATTTAATTGAAGTCATAAATCTAGGTTTTGTTTCATTCCGGGTTTGCTGTTGCTGAGTCTAACTTGGGTTTGCTTCTTTACTGAATGCTTTGACCACTAAGTGAAAGTTGGGAAATGAATAAAGATTGTTCCCAGGCCCTCTCCCACCACACCGTCCCTCCCTTCTCTCAGCCTTCTTCCCCCACAGCCCACCTCTCCGCAAACAGCACTGCCCCCTTACACACCGCACCTGTGCTCCTCAGACCTGAATAAGCAGAAAAGCCACCTGGGGGTCTTGTTCAAATGCAGTTTCTGCTTCTGGGGGGTGGGGCTGAGATCTTGCCTTTGGAAATACAACCAATCCTCAACCTTCACCTTGAGTAGCAAGGGAGTAAAATGTGTGCAGCAAGAACAGAGACACAAAGCTCTAGGTCAGTGCTTCTCACTCTGGGCTGCACATTACCATCACCTGGGGAGCTTTTAACCATTCCAATGCCCAGGCTGCGTCCCAGACCACTTAGTGCAGAATCTCCGGAGGAGGATCTCAGACATCAGCATTTTTTAAAGCTCCCTAGATGAAGATGACCATGTGCCGCCAAGGTTGAGGAACTCTGCTCTGGGAGTTTAAAGGAAGGAGCAGTCACATCTGGCTGAAGGGAAAGGGGAAGGTGCTCTGAAAATAGCTTTGCCTCCCACTCACCCCGTCGATTTTCCACCAGGCCAGGCTAAAAGGGTGGCTTGGGTTCATCATGTGCAAAAAACAGGTTGTAAGGCCATATACAGTTTGGAAAACTATAGGGACCAGGGGAAAGCCACTGCTTGTGATGACTCCTAAGCATGTTACGGCATGCTGAGAAGCGATATCTAAAGACATGGAGGGTGGCGCATGCTGGATGCTGCGCTAGGAGATGCCAGCCCCCATGGCCCCCTCTCTGGTGCTTAAGGAGGACCTAAGCTTTAACAGCAGCCCGTTAACTGCCTCAGCTAACTCCCACTCAAGACCCCCATCCCCTCTAAACGCCCTCACTCTGTCTGCAGAAGGCCTTCGAAATTCACCTGACTCTGAGTTTTACCTGAATCAGAGGCTTCAGGGACAGCCGGATGGGATCTGTCCCAATTTCCGCACCCTCCCAGGGACAGCCCTGCCTCCTCACTCTACTCGGTGTAGCTTAGAGAAAATAAACATCTGTGCAGGGAGAAAAATTATCAAGGTTTTGTTTAAAAGGAAGGGGATAGCTCAAGGGCCTAAAGGACATGTCAAACTAAATCCTGAGGGAGGTCAAGTGCAGAAGAACCATAACCCTGACACAGGAAGGAGGGGTATATGCCACCCAGGCCACACACAGAAAGTCCCAGCGTTACGCCATGGTCCAGTTCCTAAAAGGAGTCAGATGTTTGTACACCTCAAATCCAGAGGCCAAAATCCTAAACTACAGAAAGCCAGGCCCCTGGGAGAATCGAGGACGGGCTAGCCCACAGTCCCTGAGTGAGAGGAGAGAGACATCCTCGGGCCAGAGTCCAGGACCTGCAGTGGGGTCCGTGAGGCTGTTGTGGGAAGAGCCCAGGTCCAAGCATTAGGAGGTAGGGTCAGTCCCGCTCCTGTGTCAACTCCCTGTGTGACTTCGGGCAGGCACCCTCATATCTCTGGGCCTGCAAAACAAGAATAGCTCCACTCTACCCCTCTCCCTGCACTGTGGGATCGTTAAAGCAAATAAATGCAGTTATAGAAAGGAGAGTGCTTTGTAAAGTATGATATATTATGGGCATGAAGGTTTAAAGCAGTGCAGAATTTGCAGAGTTCATAGGGTGGTATGTGTGCGTGTGCGTGTGTGTGTGTGTGTGTGCACATGTGTGCATGAGTGCCTGTGTATGAGTGGGTGTGTGTATGAGTGTGTGTGAGTATTGTATGAGTGTGTATATGCGTGTGTCTGTGTGTGTGTATGTGTTTGCTTGTGTATGAGTTGGGGGGGGGACTATTGCTTTGTGAAATAAATCCTAACTACCACCTGGGTCACAGGGGAGGTTGGAGCGCCCCCGGGCAGTCAGGAGGACACCATGGCAATGCTAGGGCTGGGCAGGGGGCAGCAGTGGGGTGGATAATGGAGAACAACAGACATGGAAGCAGAGTGGAGCTTGAGGTAGCCGTGGGGCCAGAGGAGACGGCCCGCCCAGAACAGGGGTGCACGGGTCAGAGAAGGTGGAATCGGCTGGGGCTCAGGTGCAGCCCCTAACCTGTGGGGGAGCGAGAAGAGTTGCTGCCTTCAGTGCCGCTTAACTGCTCCCCCAAGTAGTCCCCACTTATGGGGAGACTCCACACATGGCCCCCAGGTGGTTTGGGGACACACCTGAAGCAGCCACCTACAGACTCAAAATGTCTTCCCAGAAATTTTTGTTTTAAAAATAAAAAGATTTGCATTCTACTCTTTTATAAGCCATATTTGCTTAAATATACAGCTAGCATTCTATATGATTTCCCATCAAGTAGAATTGGCGTTCCAGAACACTGCGCTTCACTGTGCTCTGGGCCTTGGCCTCCCCCCGGCCCAGAGTGTCATACCCAGGGGTAATGTGCCCAGTTCTAATAGCGACCACTCAGGTGCTCGTGGAGCACCTCAGAAGCTTTCTGAGCTGTGGCGTGACCAAGTAGTGTTCTCAGATAATTTATCCATCACCGATGGCAAGGTGAAGAGGAACTGGAGAGTCGGAGGTCTGGGAGACCAGCTAGGGGCTTACCTGGCCAGGGGAGGGCCTGGCCCAGAGGGGGAAAATAGACTGGGCCAGACCCAGGCCCTCGAATGAAAATTTGCCTGCTTAGGATTGCTGTTGTTGGGATGTGGTGAGGCAGGGGCTCAATATATGGAACATCGAAGGGTCATCCCACTTTAAACGTGTCAGCTGAGAAGGGTGTGGCAAGACCCTCTGAATATCCTTCCAACTGCAAGCTACTGTCTAAGGAGGAGATTGGAGGAGGTCTGCTCTCTTGTCCTCACCCTCTTTCTCCACACAGGCTTCTAAGCCTTTCGCTGAGGCCCTGGTTAGACTCCCAGCTGCAGGCCCCAGCCCTGGGTTCTGCAGGAGAACCCAGAAAGATAGAGCCCCAGACACGCTGGCCACCGACCGTCTCTAACCCCAGACAGTCTGCAGATGGCCCAGGGGAGGCTGTGCTGCCTCCTGACTGCTGTCCCACCCAACCTGACCTCTGGCCCCAGTGAGTCAGACTCCTCTCAGCCCACATCAGACTCATTGGGCTGGGGCTGCCAACGAAAGCTCTGAACCTCCCCTAATAAGAGGCAGCACTCAGCCAACCTCTTACACAACCCAGCCCTGAGAGAGGCACCTCTCACCTTAGCCCAGCCGCCAGCAGGGCCCCTTTCCACTGTTCTCTTGCTCTATCTGTCTAGTGACCGGCCCTCTCCTGGCTTCATCCCCTCCCTGGCCTCCCTGGGGTATGATCCATTAGCCCACAACCTTATTCTGTCCCGATTCCAGCATCCACTTAGCCCCACACAGCTGATCATTCCCTTGCAGCAGTTGTCCAGCCAGGTCAGGGATGAGCAGAGCCCCTGGCCCTGGGACCCAGCCTGACTCAGCAAGGTCCTTTTGGAGTAATGTCTCTGCCTTTGATCCTGCTGTCACTGTGATCCAGTAGCAAGATAGCAGAGAGTCTGGGGGCTTTGTCTGGTGAGCCAAATTGAAGGAAAATCAAGAGGTCTGCCCAAGAGAAAGAAAGGCTTAGGATCAATCTCCCAAGTGCTCTCCTGTGAGAAAGGGACTCCGTGTGTCTGTGCAGACGTGATGGACAGAACTAGAACCAGCAATGGGTAAAAGTCCTGGGGACTCGATGTCAGCTCCTTAGATCCAACGGTTTCTAGTAATCTGAGCTGTTCCCAATGAGAACAGCCTGCCTCATGGGGTCATGGGACCCCAGCCAACAGTCAGAGGTGCTAAAAAATGGATTCCTTCATTGTTTGAGAAAGGCAGAGAATCTCTCTTTTGGTGCTAACATTGTAGAAATTTGTGGGAACTCTCCTCTTCCATAATTGCATCCATTGCAAAGTCTTGCATAAAATTAATCAATTCAACAAATATTTTGGAAAACTTGATAATCACTTTTTCTGTTCCAGAACCGCTGTGACCTCAATAACTCAATTGGTTGGAAGATGACATAAATGAGGCCATTAAAGATGACCCCCGGATGACAGGGTCACTGGCCTACTTAAACCCAACAGGCCACAGGGAGGGAGAGAGGTTTGTCTCTGCACTAATTCACATGAACAACTCAAGAAAGCCCTCCAGTCAAAGGCCCCTTTGCACCCATGGCCACAGGAACATGCTAGAGAGGACACAGCCTCTCCCCATTGGGCATGAGCATGTTTTTGCATTGCTATTGTCTTCTAGAGAAAAGGAGAAGACTTTCAAAGTTGGTACAATAGAGTGGAAGTCATGTTTTCTAAATGTTGGAAGAAGAGTTGAGATCCAAATTTAGGCACTGAGAACTCTTCAAAGTCTAGCTTTGTCTTTCATTCCCTGCTGACACCTGACCCCATTGCCCTAGCAGGGTCCACAAGGAATTGGCTGGCACAAACCATGTATGTATTTTCCTAGGTTTCCTTGGCCTGGTGTGTTCTCCTCCCTCTTGTCTGCTCAGCCAAGTCCCAACTGGCCGTGAAAGCCTGGCCCCTTCTCTCCAAGGCTGGGAGGTTAGGGAGATGCTCTGTGCTCCTATAGCTGCCCCTGCTTGCCCTCTGCCATTGCACTTTCCCTCCTACTGCAAGTCTGTTCACTCCTCTCTCCCTGCCACTCAAACGTGAGCTCTCTGCACGTAGCTCTGTTCCTCCCCAGGAGTAGTCCAAGCGCACACAGTAGGTACTCAACAGAGAGCATTCTTACAAAGAGGATGGAAGAGCTAGTCTGTTTTGGGAGCCCCCTTGCAGGAACATTCCAGACCTGGCTTTTTGGAGAGATATGAGGCTGATCCAACCAGCCCTTTCTGTCCATATTTCTGAGGGAGAAGAGGAGGTGTGGGCAGCCAAAAAGAGCGTTTGCACGCCAAGCAGATAATTATGTGTTCTTGGAAGCAAGTTTAATGGACTGGCTCAGAGCTCAGCTGGAAACGGGCTCTGAGGCCTGCCGCCTTCAGACGGGACGTGGCTGGGGCAGGGATTTCACCATCCAGTTCTAACAAGTGGCCGACGCCTTATGGAAACTTTTGAAAGGCGTTCTGTTTCAGACCAGCCAGCTTGCCCTTCATCTGGTTGCTCTAGCCATCTTTCCCTTCAGTTTGGGAGCTCTAGCAGAGAGGAAACTAAAAATCACTGAGCGCCTACCTATGGGCCAAGAACCAAGTCAGCAATTTCACTGTCCTAAGAATCCTGCGTTGCTCTTTAAAGAGCGAGGAACTGAAGCCCACGCAGCCCCTCGTGGCAGAGAAAAGCGTGAAGCCGGGCATCTCAGCAGCCGCAGCCTGTGCTCTTTCCGGACACAGCGACCTTCTCTTTACAAGACCATTTTTGCTGCACGTCTCACCCCTGCACCGAAGCCAAAATTCCCCCATTTGAACAGGATAAACATTCCCATGGCAAAGGAACGCTGTGTTCCCCAGAGGAGATGCAATCACGTTGTTGCTGCTGAGGCTGTAGGCTTATGAAATAGAACACTAGGCTGAGGGCCTGGATGGGGCTCCAGGGCAGCCAGCCCTCCCCTCCATCCCCTAGCTGTGCCCGGAGAGACAGTTGGAGTAGCAGAAGGAACCCAGGACATGAAACTGGGGCTAATCTAGACTGTGCAGGAAAGCAAACCACTGCTTTCCCTGGGGCTCTGCTTCCTGTGGCCGTCACAAGGCAGGGAGCCCGCTTCAGAAAGTGCAGAGTTACATCATGTGAGAAACGGATTCTTGTCTTGCTTTCCTGGGCCTTAATTTCTCCAGCCATAACTGGGAATATTGTCTGCTTGCAGGAGGGACTCAAAGATAGAGAAGAAAGTGCGTTTTTGGAGATGGCTCTGGAGAGCACTTCCCTTACGCAATCACTCATTCTTTCCGTAATTCATTGAATACTGATTGAGGACTTTGTGTGGTTCAGGGTGTCTGCCAGGCAATGCAAATACAGAAACCAACAAGACAACAGGTCCTGTTCTTAAAGGGCTCATAATGCATACACGCTTTTCTCATCAAAAGAAATATAAAAATGTTTGAAGTCTCATCGTCAGAAAATAATTCCTGAATACTGTATACCCACTCTCAGCAACTGTATACTTGAACCGCATCACTAAAACATCATGTTTCCTTGATTATAAAATATACATTGTTCTCATATTTTAACATTTCTTAAATCAGGATGCATCTTACCCTTTTGATTGGCAGCATTTTCTTCTTTCTTAGTGATCCACAAATCAATGATACGTCTTACAGTTGACAACAATGAAAAGCATTTGGAAAAAAACGTTATTTTTCAATTGACACTTTCCATGGAATTCACAGCAATTGAATTTAACACAAGATCTTTGCAGAACATTTCTAGTTCATCTAGATGTATGGTGTCACACACAGCATGTGTCTACATATCTGATTGCCCCTCACTTTTTGTCTGAATGGCTTGGAAGGAATACTGATACCAACGGCCAGGATGCTGTATCACCTCTTGGCCACCAGAGGGAGAGAGTGCATCAGAGAGAGACAGGTTCTCCGGCTGCTGGTTTTCACTCTCTCCTAAACTTTTCAGGCAGTCTGAAACTCCCTGAAACTCCACCTGTAGGGTCAGAGTAGAGGAAAAGGCTCCCCTCTTGTGGAGGCAGCGTCAGAAAGAGGAGTTGATTGGATCTGAATGATGTTTGCAGACCCATGCTAAAAATCAGCCATGGTTTAAATGCTCTTCTCCTGGGAATAAGGAGAGATGATGGACATGGCCGAGTTCTGCCTGAAAATGTAGGGCTGGTGGGCGGCCCCACACCCTTCTTAAACCATTCAGGACTCGAGACCCACAGTGATTGTCAAGTTCTCCAAGGAACTATTCCTACTCTAGCAGTTACCGTAGCCTTTCATCCTTCCTTCCATCTTTCCTTCTTTCCCTCTCTTCCCTCCTTCCTTTCCTCCTTTCTTCCCTCATGTAAATATTTATTTACTGAACACCTACTGTGTGCCAGACACTGTGCTAGGAGCTGTGAGATACAGCAGCAAACAGAACAGAGAAGGTCATTGTCCTTATGAATATTAAGTTCAGCTGGAGAAATAGATACTATGCAAGTAAATATACAAATACGTCTATCATTGCTTGGTGTAAAAAACGCTATAAGGAAAAACACTGGGTCCCGTGAGAGCGTGTGATAGGAGGACGTGGTCAGGAGTGGATCTGGGAAGGCTTCTCTGGCAAGTGATAATTCAGACAAAGCCTGAAGAAGAGTAGGAATTGCCCAGGTAAAGAGTGAGGGAGAGCCTTCCAGGCAGAGGCATCAGCATTTGCAAAGGCCCTGAGGTGGAAAGCATTCAATGTCTTCCGGGTTCTAAAAGGAGGCCAGCAGGGAGCCCAGAGACAAGGGGCGAGAGAAGCATCCGACCGACTGACTAAGGCATAACAGGAGCTCGGTGATGCAGAACCTTACACGCATGTCAAAGACATATTTTTCCACCTGTAGCCATTGAAGGGGTTTAAGCAGGGAACAGACATGACTGGAACTGAGCAATACTATGACCATTCTGACTGCCCTGTACAGTATGGCTTGGAAGAAAAATCTGAGAAGTGGGGGTGTCCAATTGGGAATTATTGGAGATGTGGCAGGAGATGATGGCAGCTAAATGGTGACAGGGAACATGAAGATGTATTTTAGAGATAGATTTACTGGCTTTGGAGAGTGGAAGAGAAAGGGAGTATTAAGTTTGACTCCTGAGATTTCTGAAGGAGCAGCTTGGAAGGGGGAGGAGCTTTTACTGGGATGGGCACCTTTGAGGGGGGAGGACAGAATTTGGGAAAGGAACATTATGAGTTGTTTTGCATATTAATTTTAAGCTACTTCTGAATATTCACATGCAAGTGGTGTATAGATAATTAAATCTTTGAACGCAATGCTGAAAACTAGGCTTGAAATATTAGATTTGGGAGTCATAGGCATATAGATGGAAAATAAAGCCACGGTGAGAGTTGAGATCACCTGGCCAGGAGCGTTGGTAAAGCTAAGATGGCCCAGAACAGAGCCGTGCAGAACACCTGTATTTAGAGAAGGAGCCAGCCAGGGAGAGCATGAAGGAGCAGCGAGAGAGAGGATCAAGTGTAAAAGCTACAGAGAGGAGAGTGTGTCAAGGAGGGATGGTCAACTCTATTGAATATCACTGAGCGATCTAGTTTGGTTTTGCCAATATGGAGGTCTTACCACCAGGGCAGTAGTATCAGAAATTACTTCTGGGGGGCAAAAGAGAGAAAGGGACGTGCCAAGTGTTCATCTGAGGATGGCAAGCACAAATTTAAAGTGACAGCAGTCTACCCAGTTATGCAATTTTTCTCTAGCAAAGTTCAGTTGCTTGATGAAAGCATGGAAAAGATGGAAGGTTGGGTTTAACCTGGCTGGTATTTCACCACATGAGCATGAGAGTGGGAAGGAGGAAGGAGTTAAAAGAAGTAAAATGATGTGCCATGAAATCTAAGTTGGTTAAGGAAAGAAGGGAAGATAGGAGGCTGGTGGAGCTAAGGGATTGAAGGCCTCCAGGAGGTGAAAGGGCTGTGTCAGAGGGTGCACTTGAGCAGGTGAGCTGAAAGTCTGGGAGATGGTGACCAGAGGAGAAAATCAGAATTTTGAGTTTTCATAGTTTGTGTGATATCAAGTCCATGTGGTGACCATGGAAATCCGTGGCTGAAAAGAAGAGGCGGAGAGGGGCACAGGAGATGAGGAAGATGAGGATCTGCAAAGTCAGAGAACAGAATGATGAGTTAATGTCAGTGAGGTCAATGTCAATGCCTGGATATTGAAGTTGCTGAAAATTATTGGCAGAGATGAAAGTGACCCTTAGGAGCCCCTAACATCTTCACTGAATGAGAGTGACCAGAAAGTCAGCAACCCATCAGAGAGCAATGAAAGAGATGGTAGAAGTCTCAAAGAAGAGGGATTTCTACACAAGCAAGGTGAGTGGCGATTTGGAAGCAACAGTGAAGAACAAGAATTCCTCTTGTTGAAAGTAGGAGAGGAAAGAGCCGAGGGAAATGGTACTAATGTAGGGAACTTCAACTCCTTTGGAAGAGAACTCTGCAATCCTTTAGCCATGTTTGCAATTGTATCTGTAAGGAATGATGGTACCCATGCTAGGGATCTGCAATCACTGTCCTAAGATATTGTGTCCTGAAACTCAGGGGAGGAAGCATGGAGCAATGGGGAAAACTCTAGACCGTATTGAGAGAAGACTGTGTGCAGGTCCAAAACCACCTCTCGAAGAAACAATAAAGTAAATGAAAACATAACTGGGCTGGAGGAGGCAAGCTCTCCAAGAAGAATGGCTAAGATAAGTGATAGGAAGGAGAGAAGTAGAGGATTACCAGGGGGCAGCCAGACTAAACCAGGAAACAGAGGACCTTGGGCAGAGGTTGTTCCAAAAGCAAGTCATGGCATAAACCCTGGCCCTGGGAGTGAAGCGAACAGGAGTCCCACATGGAGGGGGAAAGACCTCCAGCCTGGTGCACCCAGCTTCCAGTAGAATATACCAGACCTTATTACTGTTCCTGGAGAAGGAAAAGGCAGAATGAGTTGGAAAGAGCACTGAGGGCAGAGGGGAGAGAAGGGAGGCTAGAGGTCAACTGTAAGCAATATAGGCTCCATGGCAATTAAGAAAACAAGTTTCTCTTAGACTCCCACTCAGTTGGGAGACCTGTTCTGTGTATACACATGAAAAGGAAAATATACATACAACTAACTAGCACAGTAAGATAGTACAATGAACAGTATGAAAGGTAGAGAAAAAATATTCAGTGACCAGGAAAAAAAGAGACATCTATTCTAATTGGATGGTCAGGGAAATCTTTATAACACAAATGGGCTTTCTTCTGGACTTGGAAGAACGGGGCCATTTTGAAAGTAAGGTCACATGGGTGGAGGAATGGCCCCAGACCTCTCTGGCGGCACAAGCTACTGGAACAGTAGGTCCTGGTGTCAACACAGACCTCCTGCCTCCTGAGGCCTCCATCTAGCCTCAGCCGAGTCCCTTTGGGTCCTATCCTGACTCGCCTGTTCTTTCCCTTTCCTCTCAGCAGTTACGTAACTGATGAACGACTACCCGCTGAAGGAGATGTCTGACACTCACAGCAGCCCTCTGCTGGGAGAGCCTCTTTCCAACAGATACAAACTCTACGAGTCAGAGTTTACCAGCACTAGCTGTCCCTCAAGCCCCCAGGATACACACCCAGCCCTGCCCCTCCTGGAAATGCCTGAAGAAAAGGTGAGGAATGTCCCCAGGATGCCTCCCAGGCTGGGAGAAGGGAGGAAGGATGGCGAAAGATGCTGCTTTCCCAGCTTCCCAATGCATGTGTTACATAATGCCGTGGAGGGGCCACTGCCCAGGGAGATTCTGCCCTCAGTCAATACCTGGTTATACCCGTGATCAGTCCTACTTGGCCTTAGATAGAAAATGTGGCTCTGTGTGCAACATGGTTTTAAGGTCAAGTAGGGAATGCACACACTCACACACCAGTCTTCCAACCAGTCCCCAAAATCTTTCCCCTTAGACTTGCCCGCTTGAATTACCCTATTGTCCCCAAAAGAAAGGGGCCTTCTTTCAAATGTAGGCTCTCAGCACTCCTTGAACACAGTAACACAGAGGTAGCCTGGCTATAGCTCTTGATACAGTGGAGAGGGGTACAAGACTGATAAGATTTCTTTTTACTGAGATGTAATTCACATACCATAAGATTCACTCCTTTAAAGTATATATTTCACTAGTTTTCAACATATTTACAAAGTTGTGCAAACATCACCATCATCTAATTCCGGAATATTTTCATCACCTCAAAAAGAAACTCAATACTTGTTAGCAGTCATTCCTCATTCCACCCTCTCCTCAGCCCCTGGCATCCACCAATCTTACTTTCTGTCCCTATGGATTTGTCTATTCTGTACATTTCATATAAATGGAATCATATAATATGTCGTCTTTTTTTATTGGCTTCTTTCATTTAGCATAATGTTTTCAAGTTCATCCATACTGTAGCATGAATCAGTACATCATTCCTTTTTATGACCAAATAATATTTCGTTGTATGAATCTACCATATTTTGTTTATCCATTCATCAGTTGATGGACATTTGGGTTTTTCTGCTTTTTGACTGTAATAAATAATGCTACTGTGAACATTTATATAGAAATTTTTGTGTGGACATATATTTTTATTTTTATTGGGTATATACCTAGAAGTGGAATTTCTGGATCATATGGTAACTCTATGTTTGACATTTTAAGGAAGTGCCGAACTGTTTTCTAAAGCAGCTGCATCAGTGTACATTCTCACCAGCAATGTATGAGGCTCCAATTTCTCCAGATCCTTGCCAAAACTTGTTATTGTCTGTCTTTTTTATTATAGCCTAGGTGAATGTGAAGTGACATCTCATTGTGGTTGTTATTAGCATTTCCCTAATGACAAATGATGTCGAACATCTTTTCATGTGGTTATTGGCCACTTCTATATTTTCTTTGGAAAAAATATCCTTTCAAATCCTTTGCCCATTTTTTAATTAGGTTATTTGTCTTTTTATTGTGGAGTTATAAATAATTCTGGATTCTAGACCATTACCAGATATACAATTTGCAAATTATTCCTCCCACTCTGTAGGTTGCCTTTTCACTTTCTTGATAATGTCTTTAGAAATGCAAAATTTTTAATTTTGATTGAGTCCAATTTATCTGTTTTTTCTTTGGTTTCTTATACTTTCAGTGTCAAACCTAAGAAACAATTTTCTTGAGCAAAGTCATGAAGATTTATGCCAATGTTTTTATCTAAGAGTTTTATAGTTTTAGCACCTACTCCATTTAAGTATTTTATCCACTTTGAGTTAATTTTTTTTCATGTGGTATTAGGTAGGATCTAACTTCAATCTTTTACAAGTGGATATCCAGTTGTCCCAGAATCATTTGTTAAAAAGACTATTCTTTCTCCATTAAATTGTCTTGACATTGTTATCAAAAATCAATTGACCATATGTGTTTATAGGGTTTATTTCTGGACTCTTAATTCTATTTAACTGATTTTTATGTTTATCCTTATACTAGTACCACACCATCTTGACTACTGTAGTCTTGCAGCAAGTTTTGAAATCAAAAGGTGTGAGTCTTCCAACTTTGTTCTTTTTTTCACGACTGTTTTATCTATTCTGAAACACTTTCATTTCCACATGAATTTTAGAATCTGATGTTCAATTTCTGCAAAGAAAAGGCAACTGGAATTTTTATAGGGATTGTTTTAAATCTATAGATAAATCTGGGGAGTATTGCCATCTTAAGATTAAGTTTTCCAAGCCTCTCCACTTATTTAGGTCTTTAATTTCTTTCAAGGATGTTTTGTAGTTTTTAGTGTACAACTCTTACAGCTCTTTTGTTAAATTTCTTCTAAAATATTTTATTCTTTTTCATGCTATGATAAGTAAATTGTTTTCTTTATTTTATTTTTGTATTATTCATTGCCAATATATAAAACAAAATTGGTTTTTGTATATTGATCTTCTATCCTGCAACCTTGCTTAATTCATCCATTAGCTCTAATAACTTTTTGTGGATTCCTTAAGAATTTTCTATATAAAGAGATGTGACATCTGTGAGTAGAGATAGTTTAAATTCTTTCTTTCCCATGTGGTTCCCTTTTGTTTCTTTTTCTTACCTAATTGCTCTAGCTGGAACTTGCAGTACAATGTTGAATAGAAGTGACAAGAGCAGACTTTGTCTTGTTCCTGATCTTAGGGGGAAAGCATCTCATCTTTCACCATTAAGTATGATATTGTGTGATATTAGCTGTGGGTTTTTAGTAGATATTCTTTATTAGGTTGAGGAATTTCCCTTTTATTCTTAGTTTGTTGAGTGTTTTTATCGGAAAGATCATTGAATTTTTCAAATTCTTCTTCTGTGTCTATTGAGATAATTATGTGATTTTTGTCCTTTATTCCTTTAGTATTAACATACATTGACTGATTTGTATATGTTGAACCTGTCTTGAATTCCTAGAATACATCTCACTTGGTCATAATTGTTTTTATTTGTTGCTGTATTTGTTTTGCTGGCATTTAGTTAAAGATTTTCGCATCTATATTTGTAAAGTATATTGATCTGTAGTTTTCTTTCTTGTCATGTCTTTGTCTGGTTGTGGTATCAGGGTAATACTACCTCAGAATGTATTAAGAAAGTTTCCCTTCTCTCCTACTTTTTGGAAGATATTGGTATTGATTCTTTAAATGTTTGGTATAATTCACCAGAGAAGCCATTTGGACTTGAGTTTTTCTGTGTGGGGAGTGTTTTTGTTATTATTATTAGTAATCCAATCTCTTAACTTGTTACAAATCAACCGAGATTCTCTATTTCTTCTTAAATCAGTTTTGGTGGTTTGTATCTTTCTAGGTATTGATCCAGTTCATCTAGATTATCTAGTTTGTTAGAAGACAATTATTCATTTCCTTATAATCCCTTTCCTTATAGTCTTTTTTATTTCTTTAAGGCTGGTAGTAATGTCTCCCCTTTCATTTTTGATTCTAGTAATTTCAATGTTCTCTTTTTTTCTTCTTGGCCAATCCAGCTAAAAGTTTCTCAATTTTGATCTTTTCAAAGAACCAACTTTTAGTTTCATTGATGTTCTCTATTGTTTTTCTATTCTCTATTTCATTTTATTCCACTTTAATCTTTATATTTCCTTCCTTCTATTTGCTTTGGGTTTAATTTGCTGTTATTTTTTTTATTATCTTAAAGTGAAAGGTTAAGCTGTTCATTTGAGTTATTTCTCTTTTCTTTGGCATAGGCATTTACACCTATAAACTTTCCCCTCAGCACTGCTTTAGCTGTATCCCATAAGTTTTGGTATGTCGTGTTTTTGTTTTCATTCATTTCAAAGTACTTTCTAATTTCTCTTCTAATTTCCAATATGATCCATTGATTATTTAGCAGTGTGTTTAATTTTCTCATATTTCCCAAGTTTCCCTTCTGTTTTTGATTTCTATCTCACTCCATTGTGGTCAGAGAACATACTTTGTATGATTTCAATCCATTTAAATTTACTGATACTTTTTACCAGTAAATTTTTTAAATTATTTTATGGTCTAATATACGGTCTATATTACAGAAGGTTCCATATGCACTAGAAAAGAATGTGTATTCTGCCATTGTTGGATGGAGTGGTCTATAAATATCTACTAGATCTGGTTGGTTTATAATGTTGTTCAAGTCTTCTATTTCCTTGTTGATCTTCTGTCTAGTTATTCTATCCATTTTTGAAAGTTGAGTATGGAAGTTTCCAATTATTATTGTTGAATTGTCTTTTTCTCCCTTCAATTCTGCCAGTTTCTATTTCATATATTTTGAGGCACATATTTGTTGCTAGGCAAATATGTGATTATAATTCGTATATCTTCTTAATGGATTGATCTTTTTTATTATCAATTGTCTCTCCTATTCTATAGTAATTTTTTTCTTAAAGTCTATTTTGTTCTTCTTAGTATAGACACTCCAACTTTCTTTTGGGGAGTGGGGAGGTTACTGTTTGCATAATATACCTTTTCCAATCTTTACAATCTATTTGTATATTTAAATAGAAAGTAGGGGGTTGGTTTCTTTTTATTTTTATTTATTTTTGATTTTGGTAACACTGGCTTATAACATTATATAAATTTTGGGTATACATCATTATATTTCAATTTCTATGTAGATTACATCATGTTCACCACCCAAAGACTAATTCCAATCCATCACCACACACATGTGCCTAATCGTCTCCCTCCCTCCCCCTTCTCTCTGGTAAGCACCAGTCCAATATCTGTCTCTGTATGATTGTTTGTTGTTGTTTTCATCTTCTACTTGTGACTGAGATATTATGGTATTTTACTTTCTCCCTCTGACTTATTTTGCTTAGCATAATACCCTCAAGCTCCATCCATGTTGCCAGAAATGGCCAGATTCCATCATTGTTTATGGCTGAGTAGTATTCCATTGTGTATATATACCACGTATTCTTTATCCATTCATCCCATGATGGGCACCTAGGTTGCTTCCAAGTCTTGGCTATTATGAACAATGCTGCAATTAACATAGGGGTGGTATATCTTTACACATTGGTCTTTTCATGTTCTTTGGATAAATACCCAACAGTGGAATAGCTGGATTGTTTGTTAGTTCTATTCTTAATTTTTTGAGGAACCTCCATACTATTTTCCATAGTGGTTGCCAAAGTTCGCAGTCCCACCAGCAGTGTATGAGAGTTCCCTTTTCTCCACATCCTTTCCAACACTTGTTGTTTCCTGTCTTGTTAATTATAGCCATTCTCACAGTTGTGAGGTGATAGCTCATTGTAGTTTTGATTTGCCTTTCCATGATAGTTAGTGTTATTGAACATCTTTAAATGTGCCTTTTGGCCATCTGCATATCTTCTTTGAAGAAATGTCTGTTCAGAATTTTTGCTCATTTTTTAATTCAGATGTTAGTTTTTTTGTTGTTGAGATGTATGAGTTCTTTATATATTTTAGATATTAACCCCTTATCAGATATATGCTTTGCAAATATCTTCTACCAATTGGTGGGTTGTCCTTTCATTTTGTTGATGGTTTCCTTTGCTGTGCAGCTTTTTAGTTTGAGGTAGTTGCATCTGCTTATTCTTTCTATTGTTGCCCGTACCCAGATAGACATGGTATTTGAAAATATACTGCTAAGACTGATGTTGAAGATTGTGCTGTCTATGTTTTCTTCTGGAAGTTTAATGGTTTCAGGTCTTACATTCAAGTCTTTAATCCATTTTGAGTTTATTTTTGTGTATGGTGTAAGATAATGGTCTACTATCATTCTTTTGCATGCGATTGTCCAGTTTACACAACACTATTTATTGAAGAGACTTTCTTTTCTCCATTGTATGTTCTTGGCTCCCTTGTCAAAAGTTAGCTGTCCATAGATGTGTGAGTTTATGTCTGGGCCCTCAGTTCTGTTGCACTGATCTGTGTGGCTATTTTTGTGCCAGTACCATGCTGTTTTGATTATAGCTTTGTAGTATATTTTGAAATCAGGAAGTGTGAAACCTCCAGCTTTGTTCTTTTTTCTCAGGATTCCTTTGGCTATTGGGGTCTTGCATTGTTCCATATAAATTTTAGGATTCTTTGTTCTGTTTCTGTGAAAAATGTCATTGCAACATTTATAGGGATTACATTGAATCTGTAGATTGCTTTAAGAAATATGGACATTTTAACTATGTTAATTCTTCCATTCCAAGAGCACAGAATATCTTTCCATTTTTTTGTGTCTTCTATGTCTTTCAACAATGTTTTATAGTTTTCAGTATACAAGTCTTTCAGCTCTTTGGTTAAGTTTATTCCTAGGTATTTTCTTCTTTTTGTTGCAATTGTAAATAGAATTGTACTTTTAGTTTCTCTTTCTATCACTTCATTGTTAGTGTATAGAAATGCGACTGATTTTTGTATGATGATTTTGTATCATGCAACTTTACCATATTCATTTATTATTTCTAAAAGTTTTTTGATGGATTCCTTGGGGTTTCCTATTTATAAAATCATGTCATCTGCAAATAGTGACAGTTTCACTTCTTCCTTTCCAATTTGGATCCTTTTTATTTCTTTTTCTGGTCTAATTGCACTGGCTAGGACTTCCAATACTATGTTAAATAAGAGTGGTGAAAGTGGGCATTCTTGGTTGGTTCCTGTTCTTAGAGGGATATCTTTCAGTTTTTCTCCATTGAGAATGATGTTAGCTGAGGGTTTGTCATATATGGTCTTTATTATGTTGAGGTACTTTTCTCCTACACCCATTTTATTCAAAGTTTTTGTCATAAATGGATGCTGTATCTTATCAAATGCTTTCTCTGTGTCTATTTGAGATGATCATGTGATTTTTATTCTTCATTTTGTTAATGTGATGTATCATGTTGGTTGATTTGCGGATGTTGAACCATCCCTGCATCCCTGGAATAAATCTCACTTGATCATGGTAGATGATCTTTTTAATGAATTGTATTTTATTTTCTAATATTTTGTTGAGGGTTTTTGCATCTATGTTCATCAGTGATATTGACCTGTAATTTTCTTTTTTTGTATTGTCCTTGTCTAGTTTTGGTATCAGGGTAATTTTGGCTTCATAGAATGAGTTAGGGAGCTTCCCCTCTTTTTCAAATTTTTAGAAGAGTTTGAGAAGGATAGGTATTAAGTCTTCTTTGAATGTTTGGTAGAATTCACCAGGGAAGCCATCTGGTCCTGGACTTCTATTTTGGAGGAGGTTTTTGATTACTGTTTCAATTTCCTTACAGGTGATTGGTCTATTCAAATTCTCTATTTCTTCTTGATTCAGTTTTGGAAGGTTGTATGTTTCTAAGAATTTATCCCTTTCTTCTAGATTATCCAGTTTGTTGGTGTATAGCTTTTTGTAGTATTCTCTTATAATCTTTTGTCTTTTGGGGTGTCCATTGTAATTTCTCCTCTTTATTTCTGATTTTATTTATTTGAGCCTTCTCTCTTGTTATATTGGTGAGTCTAGCTAAAGGTTTGTCAATTTTGTTTATCTTTTCAGAGAACCAGCTCTTAGTTTCACTGATGTTTTTCTATTTTTTTCATAGTCTCTATTTCATTTATTTCTGCTCTGATTTTTATTATTTCCATCCTTCTACTGATTTGCAGCTTTGTTTGTCCTTCTTTTTCCAATTCCTTTAGGTGCACTGTTAGATTGCTTATTTGAGATTTTTCTTATTTGTTTAGGCATGCCTGTACTGCTATAACATTGCCTCTTAGAATCACTTTTGCTGTATCCCATACATTTTGGCATGTCATATTTTCATTTTCATTTGTCTCCATGTATTTTTTTTTATTTCTCCTTTGACTTCTCCATTGACACAGCATTATGGAGTAGCATCTTGTTTAATCTCCACATATTGGTGGCTTCTCGGATTTTCTTTCTGTAGTTGATTTCTAGTTTCATACCATTGTGGTCAGAAAGGATGCTTGGTATTATTTCAGTCTTCTTAAATTAATTGAGACTTGTTTTGTGACCTAATATGTGATCTGTCCTGGAGAATGTTCCATGTGTATTTGAAAAGAATCTGTATTCTTCAGATTTTGGATGGACTGTTCTATATATATCTACTAAGTCTATCTGGTCTAATGTGTCATTTAAGGCTAATGTTTCTTTATTTATCTTCTGTTTGGATGATCTATCCACTGGTGTAAGTGGAGTGTTAACGTTCCCTACTATTATTGTGTTGCCGTGAATTTGTCCTTTTATGTTTATTAATAATTGGTTTATACATTTAGGTGCCCCTATGTTGGGTGCATAGATATTTACAAGAGTTATATCCTCTTGTTGGATTGTTCATTTCATCATTATGTAGTTCCCTTCTTTGTCTCTTGTTACCGTTTTTGTTTTACAGTCTATTTTGTCTGATATAAATATTGTTACCTCAGCTTTCTTTTCTTTGTCGTTTGCATGGAGTATCTTTTTCCATCCTTTCACTTTCAGTTTGTTAGTGTCTTTAGGTTTGAAGTGTGTCTCTCGTATGCAGCATATATAGGAGTCTTGTTTTTTTATCCAATCGGCCACCCTATGTCTTTTGATTGGAGCATTTAATCCATTGACATTTAAAGTAGCTACTGATAAGAATGTACTTATTGCCATTTTGTTATTTTTTTCTGGGTGTTTTAGTAGTTCTTCTCTGTTCTTTTCTTCTTCTCTTGCTCTCTTCCCTTGTGGTTTAATGGCTTTCTTTAGTATTACTTTTGGATTCCTTTCTCTTAATTTTTTGTGTATTTATTATAGGTTTCTGGTTTGTGATTGCCGTGAGGTTCATATATAATAACCTACATATAAAGCATATTATATTAAATTGATGGTCTCTTTAATTTGACCTCTTGGTAAAAGCCTTACCCTTTTACTCCTCTCCTCCCACATTTTATGTTTTTGATATCATATCTAACCTCTTTTTTGTGCATTTGTATCTATTGCCCTCATATAATGGAAATAGATAATTTTAGTACTTTCACCTTTTGACCTTCATATTAGCTTCATAGATGGTTGATCTGCTACCTTTATTGTATATTTGCCTTTACCAGTGATCTCATTGCTTTTCTTAATATAATTTTCTTATTCCTATTTGAAGTCTTCTCTTTTCCACTTAAATAAGTCCTTTTAAAATTTCTTGTGAGGCTGGTTTCTTCGTGATAATCTCCTTTAGTTTTCGCTTGTCTGGGAAGCTCTTTACCTTTCCTTCCACACTGAATGTTAACCTTGTCGGGTACAGTATTCTTGGCTATAGGTTTTTTTTCTATCAGCAATTTAAATATATCATGCCACTCCCTTCTGGCCTGTAAGGTTCTGCTGAGAAGTCAGCTGATAGCCTTATGGGGTTTCCTTTGTATCTAACTTATTGCCTTTCTCTTGTGGCTTTTAGGATTTTCTCTCTTTATCTTTAATTCTTGATATTTTAATTATATGTGACTTGGTGTGGGCCTCTTTGGGTTTATCTTGTTTGGTGCTCTCTGTGCTTCCTGTACATCGAAGTCTGTTTTCTTCCTTAGGTTAAGAAAGTTTTCAGCTATTAGTTTTTCAAATAGGTTTTCTATTCCTTTGTCTCTCTCTTCTTCTTCTGGGACACCTATAATATGGATGTTAGTACACTTGATGTTGTTCCATAGGTCCCTTAGACTGTCCTCATTCTCTCTTTTGAATTTTGGAAATTTTCAGCCATTATTTTTCAAATATTTTCTGCCCTTTTCTCTCTCCTGCCCTTATATAATTTCCATTAAGCATATGGTGATACACTTGATGGTGTCCCATAGGTCTATGAGGCTATGTTCATTTTTTCATCATTTTGTTCTCTTTCTGTTCCTCAGACTAGATAATCTCAATTGACTTATCTTTAAGTTTTCTGATTCTTTCTTCAGACTGTTCTAATCCTCTGTTGATCCCCTCTAGCAAGTTTCTTGTTTCCATTATTGTACTTTTCAATTTCAGAATTTCTATTTGTTTGTTTTTTATAACTTCTTCTCTATTTGTATTCCCTATTTGGTGAGATGTTATTTTCATACTTTCCTTTAGTTCTTTAGACATGGTTTTCTTTTAGTCCTTGATCATATTTAAGGTGATTTAAAGCCTTTGTCTAATAACTCCAATGTCTTGGCTTCCTCAAGGACAGTTTATATTGACTTCTTTATTTCCCTTGTTCTATATAATGTTCTTTGCATATCTCATAATTATTTGTTGAAAATTGGGTGTTTTAAATAACATAATGTGGCAACTCTGGAAATAAGATTCTTCCTTCTCCCTAGGCTTTGTTGTTGCTTGCTTGTTTGTTTGTTTAGTGGCCTTTCAGAACTAATTCTGTATTGATTGTCATTTGTAGCCACTGAAATCTCTGCTTAGTTAGCTGGGTGGTGAGCTAATGATTAGACAGAGATTTCCTTAGATGCCTGGAATTGATAAGCCTCTCAGTCTTTGTTAAGGAGATATGTGTGCATAGTGGAGAATATCTTCTACACTCAACCATGCAGTTTCAAACTCCACCTTAGTCTTTACTTCCTGCTTGCATAAAGATTCAAACTCAGCCAGAGGTGAGCACTTAGGGACTTCTCAGGTCTTTCTTGAGCATCCACATCATCCTGGGCATATGCCAGCCCTGTGCATGCATGAGGTCTTCTAGATTCATGGGAATATGTCCAAGCTTTTTAAAGCCCCCTTTGGATATCTCATTCCCCAGTTTTTCCTTTTAAGCTTTTTTATTAGCCTATTGTTTTCCCCAACTGTTGTCTACCACCTCAGGCACAATTTTTTCCAGTGCTCTCATTGCTTTTACAGAGGAGAAAATTTGGGGAGGTCGTTACTCCATCATTTTCACTGACATCCTCAAAACATTTAAGTTTTGATGCAGGGAGGAGGTTGGAGAAATCCGTAGACTAGCAGTGTGCAATAGAAATATAGTGTGAACCACATATCTGAGTTAAAATTTTCTATTAACAATGTTTTAAAAAAGTAAAAGGAAGTAGGTGAAATGAATTTTAATAATATGTTTTATTTAGATTAATTCATATAAAATATATAATATTATAATTTCAATATGTAAGCAATATAAAATATCATTGAGCTATTTTACATTGTCTTTTCATACTAAGTCCTCAATATCCACTTAGAGCACATCTTAACTCATTAATTCACTAATTAATTCTCTAGCCACATTCCAAGTGCTCAATAGCCACACGTTCTATTGGCTACTAATTGGACAGGACAGCTTTAAAGCAAGGAGTCCTGACTAAAGTGTCCATTGATAGAAATGAAGGGGGTATGAACTTACATGGGGAAAATAATTTATCTTTATTTCACTAACCTCCAGTGAACTTTAGCATTTACTTCAATTATAAATATAGACAATGAACAACAGCCATATTAGTAGTACCTGAGATTTTTGTCATTATCACAGATTGGGTTCCCCTAAAAAGTTGACTTTGAGATGGAAATTTGCATTTAAGAAGTTTACTGGTGTATGCCCTTGGGGTCAATACTTGTAGAGGAATAAAAGTGGCAGGATTAGGCAGATGGAGAAGTTGGGCTGTGATGCAGTCATAATAAAGGCCTTAGGTGATCTGATGGTGAGTTCTGGAGCTGGGATGGCTCTATAGAGTTGTCCTGAGTTGGGGTGAGGAGGCCCTACATATTCACTTATTGCTACTTTGAAATTATAATTGCTATTGGGTCTACACGCCAATATGTATATTAAAGTTTTTTAAAATATTGTGGTAACTACTTTTCAATATAATTGGTTTTCTTTGTAATCTTATTTACTTTATTCACTTACAAAGATTACTCTGGAAAGAAGTCCACAGGCTTGCGAAGCTGCCAAAATGGATATGTGACACAAAAGGCTAAGAAACCCTTCTGTGAAGAATGTGGAGTTGTCCTGGGAAGAGCAGGCCTGTGTAGGGTACTCGGAACAGCATTAGACAATAGATATGTGTCTTATGACCCTTTATCTTTATCAAAAAACCTAATAACCTTCCTTATCCCCAAATACCTCTGCTCTCAAAAAGCTATATTAATTGACATTTTGTCATGACCTCTCCTGAAAGAATCTCCGACCATCCAGTGAAGATAGCCACATTGTGAAAATTGAGAAATCCAATGAAAAGAACAAAAGGAGAGAAAGAGAGGCAGCCGATCGGGGCTTTGCAGGCCAGGAGGGCATCAGCCTCTTCCAAGCAGTGGGCTGCATCACTGGTGAGATGAAGGAGTACAGGAGCTGGCTGAAAGGTAGGCAAATGCCTGGGGAAGAAGAAGCAGGCCAGCCAAGGAGACGGCCCTCCCTCTGGCTTGGACTGAGGAAGCTGCTGCCTCACTCACCCATGATGAGGGCTTTCCCAGTTGGGGTGTTCCAGCTCTGTGTTGACTCCAGTGGGCATAATGTAATCTGCTAACCTGGAATTCCCAGTTTCAGAATTAAATGAATTTCACTGATTTGGGATGTTTGCAAATTCTTCACTTCCACGTGCCATAGCTATAGGACAATCACATTAGCAACATATAAACCATTTCCCAAATAAGCTGAATGGTCATTCCTCCACTTGTTCCACAGCCATTTATTATCTGCCAAGAAAATATTGGCATCGCACTCCCCAGTGTTCCAGGGTTCTTTCCTTTTAACTAATTCTTTCTCTTGTGTTCCCTAAACTAAATGCTCCAACAAACACCCCTACTCTGCCCACCTCCACTCGCCCCCCACCTGTATAGGTTATCCTGGAAACTAAACCAGAGAACGAGGCAGAATGTATGGCTTCCCCCCCGGTCCTGACTTATTTCACAGCTGGGCTAAAATCATTTCTTTCTCGGCTTCCTTTCTCCAGACTGCTTTCTTTACTTCTCAGATACCAGCCCTCAACTGAGTCATACAGCACTACACAAAAAGAGAGTTTCCTTCCCTCCTCACCTCTTCCCTTGGACTAATAAATTTCCCCTGGAATGCCCCTGGGGCTTCCTAGCCAACCAAGCCAATGGCTGGAATGGCGTTAAATTGGTCTCGGCATGGTGTCTCAATCTGTATGGCAAAAACTAACACCCACTGAGGACTAATTGCTGGGCCACTCAGAGATTTGGGCTGGGCGCCAGGCTGAATGAGGAGAAATGAGCTGGCTCCTGCATCCTTGTTTGCCTTGGTTGCCACACCAACCACTGGCCCAGCAGGGAAGCGCAGGCTGGATCCTGCTGATGGCTCTGCCTGTCTCTTTCAGATAAGTCCTTGGCCCTCCAGTTTGTAGACTGGGTCCTGAGGGGGACTGCTCAGGTGATGTTGGTCAACAACCCTCTCAGCGGGCTCATCATCTTCATTGGACTCCTGATCCAGAATCCCTGGTGGACGATTGCTGGGTGTCTGGGGACCGTGGTCTCGACCTTAACTGCCCTCACCTTGAGCCAAGACAGGTGGGTCCCTCTGTATGAGGAGTCTTGGGATCTTGGGGCAGACAGGTGGAGAGACATTTACTTGAGTGATCAGCCAACCTCATCCTACGAACCAGCCCAAAGACTCCTGAGTACGGACTTTGAATAGGTCACTGGAGGTCCTTAGAGAATTAAACTACTTCTATGCTCACAACAAGTGATAGCACCAGGCTCCATTTGACTGTAGAGCCTTCTGGAAACACTCCTTCTGAGGCAGGTGTAGAGGAACACTTAAGTTGTTCTTCCCTCATGGAGCCTACCATGTAGTCGAGGGAGATGAGACTAACAGGCAAAAAATGTCTCAGAATGATACAAGACAATATACAATGGGAGTTCAGAGAGGGCAGATCACTAACTGTTGGGAAGATTACAGAGGGACGTCTTTGAGCTAGAAACACGAGATATGGGAGAGAGGAGGGTAGTGTGGGAGGCCGCATGGAGGAAAGGGAACAAACCTGAGCTCTGGGAGGAAAGGAGGCAGGCCCGGGGGAGGGGCCAGCTCTCCCACAGTCCAGTGACAATGACAACTAGCGTTTCATAGAAGTGGACCATTTCTTCAGACTGTGCTGTGTGTTATTCCAATGGTTCCAAAATTTTCCTGGTGGCCAGAATTGATCACCTGGGGTGATGGTTAAGAAATATAGTTTCCCAGCCCCATGCACCCCTCCCTCCCTGGGATAGTCTCATTCAGCGGATCTGGGAGGAGGTGTTTTTAACAAGATCCTCCCAGGTGCTTTTGATGCTCAGAGAAGTTTGGGAATGCCCATATTCTTAGTGTTTTTCAATTTGGAGGTTGCAACCCATTTGTGGGTCATGAATTAATTACCAACAGCATTTTAAAAAATTAAAACAATAGAATAAAATAAAACAGATTAGAGTAATTCATGTGTAGTAAAAGTAAATATTATTTTGTGAAATTTTTGTTTCATTCATATAGGGGTGTGTGTATGTGAGAAAGAGAGAGAGAACTGGGGCATACTATAAAATATATTCCCTCCTTACTGTGGGTTATTATGAGAAGATTGGAAAGCACCATTGTGCCTTGTTTCACGTAATTCTTACTGCCACTTCACAAAGCAAACAGTGAAAATAATAGGGTCTACATTTTACAAGGGAGAGAAAAGAGACTGGGAGGGGTAAGGTGCTCACCCACGGTGCCACAGCCAGGGAGTGGCAGGGCTCAAGTTCAGACCCATGACCTACATCTTCTAGGCTGAAGGTCAGTGCTCTCCTTGTACATGGATAGAGTGGCCAGTGCGGCCAGAGGCCCCTTGGTGAGCCCAGAGCACTAGGCAGAATTAGAGTTGGTTGTGCTGTAACCAGCGTTGCACTTCCTCCAGGCCCCCCTGACCTTCCCAGATCCCATTGAGGTAAATCCGTGTGTCACCTTGTCTCTATGAGAAGCTGTTCATGCATCTCTAAGGAGGCCTTGGTGGACCACTTTGATTCTAGCAAGCTGGGAGGCCATTCAAGGTCAGATGGATGAGAAGCTGAATTCTTTCGGGTGCAGGTCTGGTGGGTGAGATGAAAAATGGGCTCTAGCCAGGATTTTGTGTCTCTGTTTCAACCAGTGGGCTCCCCACTCCTTGCTCCCCTTACCTACAGTCTCATGGGCAGCTGGCATAGAACTGGTCCCCCTCACAGGATCAACTCTAGTCTTACTGCTTCATCGCTATTTGCTAAAACTCACCTGGGGTGAACTCTGTCCAGCCCTCTGACTCCTCAGCTTTGAGACCTCAGGCAAGCCCTTCCCCCCTCGGCCCCCTTGTCCTCACCTTCAGTGAGCCAAGTTCCCTCCCACGCTGACAGTCTGATTCTCTGATTTTCCGCCCGACCATAATCTACTAGTAAACTTGCCAAGCCCTTCAAATAGTCGCTTCACAGACTTCAGTTTTACTAAGGAGATGCACAGCATGCCTGCCTAATCCTTCCAAACATCCTGATTAAGAATTCAAGACAAATATGCATCAAATAAAAACCCAACCCCTCAGCTTGGCTTCCAAAGCCTTCTCTGATGGGCCCCACCCCACCTACCACTCAGCATCACACTCAGCACTTTTGCTTCTGCCTGTCTAATCCTACCATTCCTTCAAATCCCTCCTCCTCCAGGGAGCCACCCCGGAATGCCCCAGTGCACTCTGATGCCTCCTTTCTCTCTGAACAACCACAGAACATACTCACTACTGTACTGGATGATTCTCTAATTGCTTTCTGAGTCTTCTCTCCCTGGCTAGGTTCTAAGCATGTTCAGGACAGGGAGTCCATTTCACATGTTCCATATTCCACCACGGTGCCCAGAAAAGATTCAAGCTTCAGTCCTGATAGATCAGTACCATGTTCTACATCACAGGCTCAAAACTCTAGGCACCCTACACAACATTCATACACACACGTTCTTCCAAGGAGCCCCGACTTCACCACTGTCGCCAACAAACCACTGACACGGCTGCATATCTTAGTCATAACCTCTGCCCCTCCTACTCCCCCACTCCCACTCCCCCTCCAGCACTCCCTCATTCTCCATCCCTACCCCTACTAGCCCAAAGACTGGACTTTACAGATAGTAACTCAAGGTCAACAACACTGATACTTCAGTGTCCTAATGGAAGGTGGTCCTAATGAAGATTTTCTAGGTATCAGGTTGAACCTAATTTTATATTTTTGTTGGTCAGGGCAGAGATGTAAGGTAATGAGTTTCCTTTTGAGAGCCAAGCCCAGAAGCTACCAAAGTTTTGGAAGAGAAGAATCCTGAGAAGGGACTCTCCACGGAAGGGGCAGCCGTGGAGCAGCCCTTAGACGTCCCCCTAATTTCACCTCCCCTGGGTTCCTTCATTTTGAACCCTGTACCCCTGTTACACCCAGCCACTGGGGCTCCAGGGCCTCCCCAGTATGGACTGACTGTCTTTGCTCAGTTCACCTGAAGCAGCTTCTATTAAAACCAAAAAGGTACTAAATTCTAACACCGAACACAATGAGAAAATATACAGAAAATGCAAACCACTTAAAAATAATGATTTTCCCAAAACACGAGTTTCTGCTCCTCAGGTAGTTACTCTAGTCCTGAGGAGATTCTGAACCTCAGCGGTCTTCCCCGCAGACCCTGTTCCCTCTCAGCCCCGTGACTGTCTCAAGCTGCCCCATACCTTCCTGGCCTCCGGAACAGCTGAAGACCAGCTTGTCCTGAGCCCAGTACAAGCGTCTTCTCACAAGTGCCCCGTGCTCAGCTTTTCTTGTAAACCATATGGAGACTCTGTCTCTCCCACCCTCTCCCCGCCTCCCACTCTCCCTCATCCAGGTGAGCTGACCTCCTGGTCACTCCAGAGGTGAAACATCCCCACACTCCAGATCTAAGTCATGGCCTCTCCTCGGCAGGAGCCCTCCTCTAGCCAGAGCTCCCTTCCTCCATCACAGGGCACCCATGATCCTGTTGCCTCTACCTTGCAAGAACAGTCAGTACGTGATAATATTTAATATGCACACACATTCATTCAACAACCCCTCACCCAGCACCTTCCATGCACCAGACGCTGTTGACCCTTGTCACACTGATGTCAAATGGACAAGCTTCAGCCCATGCAACGTACAGTCAAGGGCAGGAGGATAGACCACAGTACACAAAGTTCATTCTCCGGCAGGGGCCTTGCAGTTGGACTTGCCCAGTCCCTCCTTCATCTCACTCCTCTCTCCCCACAGCCAGCAGAGCTATTGGAAAGGCCAAGGGCAAGGTTTATTAGGAGCAGGGAGAGAAGTTTAGGTGCACAAAGGCTTCCCTGATGAAACGGAAAGAGGCCACAGACTCAAGCTTGGATCCCACCATGCCTCTGGGCGGCCCCCTGCTGTACTGAGGGGAGGGGCAGCTGCTCATCCACAGCTGACTCAGCTCTTCCACGCTGGGCAGACATCAGAGGGAGAGAGAGGTAAAGTGCAGCGATTACAGAGGGCTGCACATAATGCAGCCAGAACACACTCTCTGTCTGCCTCCTCCTTCCGCTTCCTTCCTCCCTTCCTCCCCTCCTCTCAGTCTCTTTCACACATGCACACTTATACACACACACACACACACACAACTTCAGATTTCTATTAGATTTCCATCTATACCTAGCAGTCTGAGACTCCTCTGAGAAGCAAAGGAGAGGTTAGACATGGAGAAAGCAAAAGCGTATAATTAATTCTAGATCATCAAGGGTAATCAGATGTGTGTGTGTGTGATCTAGAAAGGTGCTGCCAGCCTCATGACTACCCAGCATTTGTCAAATAAGCTGTCTATTTCCTGTGAGTACCAGGAAGGAGGGGATCAATGAGCACCACCAAATTCAAAGGTAGAGTGACTGTCTGTCACCCCCAGGTCCGCGATTGCCTCAGGACTCCATGGGTACAATGGGATGTTGGTAGGAATGCTGATAGCCGTGTTCTCCCAGAAGTTAGACTATTACTGGTGGCTTCTGCTTCCTGTGACCTTCACAGCCATGGCCTGGTGAGTTGCCTCATTCTCTCTGCCCACAGACCCACAGGGCCCTGAGGTGCTTGTGTCTTACACTGGGTGGGGACATGCACTGTCATGGGTCCCAGTGTCTTTATAGTCAGACTGATCTGTCTCACAAGACACTATGAAAATCCAAGAGTTCCATTGCAACACAGGGGATCACTTTCAAATTTGGAATAACAGGGCCCCTTTAAAGCAGCCAAGGACCACATTTTTTTTAATTGTGCTGATAATCTTCCTTAATTGATAAGCCTCATAATAAAGGCTAACATTTATTGAGTATTTCCTCCATGCCAGGCACAGTGCTTAACAAGGTAGGGTTATTATTGTCCCCAGTTTCCAGAAGGGAAGACCAAGGCCTGCAGAGGTTCAGTAACTTGCCCCAGGTCATATCTGTAAAAGTGTTTGATGCCAGCATTCAGAACCCAGAGTCTGCACTATTAAACCCAGGCTCATGGGAATCAGCTATCCTGTGGCCTAAGCAAGACCCAAAAGCAGAAAACTCTCCTGTAATCGAATCAGAGAGCTTTCTTGGAACAGCACGTCTACATTTAAAGCACAGACTCTTTCAGTGAGAAGCATCCATTGAGATCTTGCTGTGCAATCACCTCATCTTGAAAAGGAATAAAGAAGTCAAGATATTAGGAACAGATGTTCATTGAGTGCAGGGGTGTGCTAGCCTTTCACACATGGGAGCCTTGAACCCGTGGCAGGTCTGTAGAGTGTCCCAGTGGCAGGAGTCCTGAGGTGAACCCGTGTCCCCCAACCCCTGTGCCCCACAACTCTCAGACACACTGAGTGATTTTTAACATCTCTAAGAAGTAAATGTCTTTCTTCAGTTTCAAAGTCTGGAGTTACTAAAAACAGTTAGTTTAATTTAGTTTAAGTACTGTTCCGTTACTTTTTAGTAGTGCTTGCAAATAAATTACTACATTAAGCATTCTGGGCTATTTATGTTTCTTCTTAGGGTTCCTGTCTTTTTTAATCCATTGGGACAAAAAGCTACAGCAGTCAGTTCTGTGGGGATTTCCTTAATGTCCCCCACATCCCAGGCAGGAGGAGTGGGGGAACTTGTCTTCATTTGCACACATTTGGTGTATAACTACATAGATTAAGCCCCTCGGCACAGCCTCAGCCTCATTGCACCAGCTGGCAGTTTGTCTACAGTGCCCCCACCCCCACTTCCCAGTTTAAAAGACAAAAAACCATAGAGAATCTCACTGAGCTGATGCCTGAGCTACCACTCCAGCAGTTCACTACTCCACTCATGTAGTCCTTGGAATCTCATCCATAAGGTAGGTATCAGTGGTGCCATTTTCCAGATTATCAAACAAACAAGCATTTGCTGAGTGCCTGCCATGTGCAGGGACTATTCTTGATGCTGGGGATACTTGTGAACAAGAGAGGGTCTCCGTATTCTTGGAGCTTATGTTCTTCTTGGCAAAGATGGAAATAAACTCATTAATTAATTAAAAAGTTCATTTTAAGAAGTGATCATTGTTTTGAGGAAAGCAAAATGGGACAGAGATTGGTTCCAGATGTGGGTGATCAGAGAAGGACACTTTGCAGAGGCAACATTCGAGCTGTCACCTAAATGATAAGAGGGCACCTGCCATCCAAAGATCTGGGTGAAGGATGTTGCAGGCTGAAGCAGCAGCTCGTGCAAAGACCCCAACTGGAGAAGTGGAGTGTATTCAAAAAACAAGACCAGTGGGCTGAAGCCCTGAATGAAGGAGCAGTGGCAGGGGTGAGGGCAGAAGTAGACGAGGGCCAGACCCTGTATGCCTTGCAGATCCAGTAAGTCTTTTTGATTTTTATTACAATTGTGTTGAGGAGCAGTTAAAGGGTTTTAAGCAGAAGAGTGATAGGATATGGTTTAAATTTAAACAAATCGCTCTGCTTGCAATGTGGAGCGCAGATTTTAACTGGAGCAAGAGTGGATGCTGAAAGCACAGTTAGGGGTCTGCTGTAATAACCCACAGAGGGATGAGAGTGGTTTAGACCAGTGTGATATCCACTGGGGTGGTGAGAAGTGGTTGGACTTGAGGTATATTTTAAGGAAAGTAGAGGCAACAGAACTTTCTAGGAGATTGTGGAGTATGAGGGGGGAAAAGGAAAGAAGATTCAGTACACTCTTACAATTTGCCTGATTGCCTGGCTTCATGGAAAAGACTACGAGAAAAAACAGGTCGGCAGTGGAAGACAGGATGCAGATCAAGAGTTCTGTTGGACAGATTAAACTTTAGACTTCCAGGCAGAGATGTTGAGAAGGTGATTTGATATACAAATCTGGAAATTAGTGATATGTCAAGATTTGGAAGGCAGAAGCTTAAGGAAGATATTTTGTCCATGAGATTAAAGGACATCACTCAAGAAGAGAAGGTAAAAAAAAGAGAAGACCCACGACAGAGCTGTAGGATCTTGTAGTATTTAGATGTCTGGCAGAGATGGGAAGAACCACCAAAGGAGACTTGAGAAGGAGCAGTAGAGGAAGCAGGAAGGAAATAAGAAGGTGTAGTGTCATGGTAGCCCAGAAAGAAAGTGTTTCAGTCCAGTGGAGGGGTCCAACTGTCAAATGAAGGGGGCAGGGAACGGCCACGGATTTGAAAAGACAGATGTCACTGGTGAACTGGACAGGAGCCATTTCCATGGCGTGGGGAGGACACACACCAGACCCACACTGATAGAGTAGGTTTAGGAAAGAACAGGAGCAGAAAGATGGGGATAGCAAGGATAGACAATACTTTTGAGAAGTTTTGCTGTGAAGGAGAGCAGAGAAATGGGGCAGTAGCTGAAGGGGACCTCATCTTAAAGGGGGAGGATTTTTAAAGGTAGAAGGTACTGCAACATGTTGGATACTTATGAGAATGATCTGGAGAAAAGGAGAGATCGAAGCTGCAGGAGAGGAAGGAGAGAATTGCAGGAGTGAAATCTCTGAGACAGATTGGATCCCGAAGTACAAGAATTGGCCTGACAAAGGTGCAGGGACATTTCCATTGTATGAAAAAGGCAGATGCAGAGGCAGAGGCAGAGTTTTGGAGAACCAAGCAGTCAGAGTGTGGATCTTATGGTTGGGTAAACAAAGCATTTCTCATCTTGTCATTTCTTAATGAAGTAAAGCAAGGTGGTTAGCTGAAACTAAAGGGAAGCAGACAGCAAAGATTTGAAGAGAAAGGAGAAAATGTAAAATAGTTGTCTCAGCAAGTTGGAGACCTAATTTGCTGGGGATGTGTAGTAGGCTTTTCAGGCAGTCTTAAATGCCTGTTTGAGATTCATGGTCATTAATTAAGGGTAGACCAATCAACCAGATCATGTGATTTCATGTTTTGTCCTGCAGCTCACTGAGTGTGGGAGACGAAGGGTGTTAGGTTTCTAGGGTGGCAGGTCCCTTCTAGAAGAAACTGAAGCTAAGGGAGATTAATTACCTAATGTTGCTCACTCAGCCTGTAAGTGTAGGACATAGGACTTGCACCTAGCTGCATCCATCTCCAAAATCCATGCTCTTTCCAGGAAGAGGGCAAGAAGAGAGAGGACACAAACAACGGAAGGTTCCATTTTCATGTGGCAGTTCCCAGAGTAGCTCAAATTTAGCTGAATCCAAGCCCACACAATACCTATGTGCCAGCCTCCTCCTAGAAGGTCAGATTTCTAAAGTGTTATCACAGCCCAGGACAATAGCTATTGTACATCTTGATGATCCAAAGGCAATACATGATATTTTATAAGGATTACATTTTGTTTCGTTTTCTTGATTTAAGAAACAAGGAAATGCTTAAATTATTTTATAAAGTTTTCTATTCAAAACAAGTTATAATACTTTTAAAATCTGTTTCTCAAAGCTGTAGCCTTAAACACCTTATTCTCAATCCCACATCAATGGACCACTAGAGTCTCAAGGGAGCCAGGAATGGTTGTGCCAAGGAGAGGAGACAATGGATGGCACAGTGGCCAGAGCTGATGAGATGGTGTAGACCTAAGGGTGATCACAGTGATTAACTCTTTTTCTCTTCCATCTTCAGTCCAGTTCTTTCCAGTGCCTTGAATTCCATCTTCAGCAAGTGGGACCTCCCGATCTTCACGCTGCCCTTCAACCTTGCTCTGACTCTGTACCTGGCAGCCACAGGCCACTACAACCTCTTCTTCCCCACAACACTGGTGGAACCTCCATCTTCAGTGCCCAACATCACCTGGACAGAGATTGAGATGCCCTTGGTAAGTTATCCAAGGGCAGATGAGTTGGGACCCCCTGATTCCACTGCAGACCTTCTCAGTAACCAGCTTGTGGATTACCCAGGCTCTCAGCTTCCCTAGATGCATCTCCACCAGATTATGGGTCCTAGCAGAGGATGGGAAAGGGTCACTGCCACCTCCATATGTTCCTTCAAAAAACCTTTACTGAAGACCCAATGTGTGCTGGGCACTTTCTCAGACACTGGGAATACGCAGGGAATAAGACCACATCCCTGCCTTCGTGAAGCCTACACTCCACACAAGGAAACAGACTAATAACTGTACAAACAAGTGTTAAGCTGACAGTACAGAATGATGGGATTGAGGGAAAAATATTAGATAAGATGAATAGTTAAATGAAGGGGCAAAGCACTAAAATAAATATTTAAACTTAGGATTTTAAAGATATCATCAATCGAAGATGGTGAATTTTCATGTACTTTCCATATCAGTGGTTCCCAAGCAAGGGTGATTTTCCTTCCTGGGGAGGGCAAACGACTGCAGACATTTTTTAATTGTCAGACTGTGGGGGAAAGGGTGCTACTGGCATCTAGTGGGTACAGGCCACGGATGCTGCTAAGCTTCTACAATGCATAGGACAGCCCCTTCCCCATAACAAAGAATTATCCAGTCCAAAATGTCAATAATGCCAAAGTTGAGAAGCCCTGCTTTATAACCTATTATCACAAATGTACATATTCATTGATTCTACTGATCTCTAGGCATCAGAGATAAGGAGGTATAATAAAAATCTAACATAGGATTAAATATATAGAATTGTAAAATTTTGGCCCTGTTAATGAACATAGAACTAACAGCTAACACTAAAGCAAGTTTGTTACGTCTCAGAGACTGTTGCAAGCCACCCTCATAATAACCCAATACTATAAGTACCATCATTATCCCCATTTCACAGATGAGAAGACTAAGACGCAGAGAGGCTTAGTTGCCCAAGGTCAAACTGCAGCTAGTGCCTCAAGTATTGTTTGTGAGATCAGACTCCCAAGCCCTTACCGCCCCTGTTGTCTAGATGTGCTTAAACCTCCGCGTGGCCCTGCTCCTGGGGGCTCAGTTCCAGGGCCACCGCCCTGGGGGGGAGGACATCACAGGCCCTCCAGGGACAGCCACACTCTGAACCTGAACCTACCAAAAAAGGCTCCCCTGCCCCTAGCGGCAAATGCTGCCTCCAACAATGCAAAACCTTCATCAAGTTTTTGTCTTTTTCAAAGCTTTGTCTGGGGCTGGGGCTGGAGTGGGATTGGAGACAGGCTTAGGGCCTAAATCCAAGAAAGCGAAAAGACAGAGCTGTGCGTTCAAGGGAAAGCCCATCCTCTCAGATGGAAAACAGCTGGGAGCAGAGACAAAACTCTTCCTTTGATAGACTCATCAGCGATCAGTCATCTGGCAATTAGGCTCACTGCCTCAGGGACCCAGTCCGGCTGAGCCTGAGCCCTAGCCATGAGGCATGCTCCAAGTGACAGCTTCAGGGGCATGTGGCACTGCCAGAGAGAAAGGCCCACCGAGGCCCCCCACCCTCCCTGCACTGTGAGGCTATCCAGTGTGGTGTTGAGGAGACCAAAGTGGAGAGGGCCACAAAGAAGGGGCGCCTTTTGTTCATCTTCAAAATCAACAGTAGGAAACTGGTAGGACCCAAATCCATGTACCCTGAGGTCCAAGCTCACCCTCTGAGCTCTCCACCACACCGCCGCTCTGACAACAGGCTCCTTTTCTTCCACCCATCCAGATCTGAGTTTTGAAGAATCAACACCATTTTGCTCCTTCTCTTTAAAACAATGGGGAGAGTGACTTTCTTTTTGTTTAACCAGCTTGTTGTTGTTACATGGGGATTATCCGGAGTGTGGAAGAGACTGGTGCTCAGTAAATTTCCACCGCACACCTGACTGCCTTTCACACCAGGGTGTCAGCTGTGGCCTGTAGAGCAGCGTGGTGGGGAGGGCAGGCCGCCCTGGGGTCACAGTTCACCAGGCTGAAATATGGGTCCCAGCGGAAGAGGCTTCATGCTAAACCCAGGCTCCATTCCAAAGCAGCTTGTTCCCTCATTCCTCTCATTCTTGACTGCTTGGGCTTAAAACCTTGTTCCCAGGTGGGAAGGTGGGAGTTGGGTTCCCCTCAGCATCCTGCATTCCTCAGACTTTGGGAAGTCATGGAATATTTACTGAGTAGATTTCCAACCTGTTCCCAACACTTAAGCTGAGTTCCCTGGACTGGTACAAAGTGTTTTCAGGGTTCCTTTAAATAAGATGGGGCCTCCATCGTGTCATTCCTTGCATAAGTCTATAAACTCTGGCCCAGCCAATGCCTGAGACAAGGGTGGAAAAAGCTTAGAAGCTCTCTAGGACTCCTCAAACACTATTCTCTAAAGAAATCAGACTGACTCCAGAATTACATTAAGTTGTTCAGAAGTACAAAATTTCATCCAAATGGAGAAAAGCAATTAACTCCCAACATCTACAGTAGATTCTCTGTAATCTACTGGTCCCCAAACTCTGTTGCACATTGGAATGCCCTGAGGCCCCAGCCATGCCCCATACCAATTAAATCAGAATGTCTGGGGAGGATCCAGGTATCATTTTTTTTTTTCTAGACCTTTAAATCACTACGGTGATTCCCACGTACAGTGGTGTTTGGAAACCACTGAGCTCATCAACACGTATTTATTAAGCTCCTATTATGTACCCAGTCGTAGAGGAGCTCTGTCCTCGAAGAGGTCATGTGACCTGGTAATGGAGAAAAGAGTTAGCAGAATTTTAAAGCTGGAAGATCATCTGCAAGGGCAGCCTCATCATGTTACATAGAAGGGCATCAGAGCCCAGAATGAGGAAGTGACATGCCATGGTCACACAATGAAATTGTGCTGGAGCCCTCGACTTCAAGGCCAGTGTTCTCCCTACCTTGCCGATCTCCCTCTTTTCCTTTTTGCCCTCAAAGGACTACCAAAATGTGTCAACTCAGCTTGGGCAGAAAATCATCTGACATCACTGCCAATTTAATCATCTCCAATTCCAACACTGCCAAATGATGCTCATGCTCAGGGATGTTTGCACTTCATGCTGTTCTCCAGATGTTCCATACACTACCTTTCTGCAATGCTAAGTGCCCCTCAAGAGCAGAGAAAGTGCCTCCTCCTCCTTCCCTGGGCCCCACAATCCCCAGGGTGGCCCTGAATGTCCAGCCGCCACCAATAGACTAGGGGTCAAGCTCAGAGGCTGTAGCCTGGGCTTGACCACCAACGAACTAGGTGATATTTGGTCAAATCATTCATCAAAATAGCCTAGACTATTTCCAATATTCCTGAAATATTTCTAGGCTTTCAGAAGGTCTAGAGGAAATCTGATGCCCTGAAACCCCCAATGGCAGTCTAGGGACAAAGTGCCCTCTGGTCCCCTCAAAGCAGAAGCCATGTGTCCCTCAGACGCACCCATGTTCAGCCCCTGTGTTGAGAACCCCTGCCCAGTTTTGCATGAGGGATGCTCAGATGCCTGCTAGGTGGTGGAGTGAGAAGCTATTTGTTCCAGCACATGCCTTCCCATGCTGTCTCACACGCTGGAGGGCACAGCCATCCTCCTGTTCCGCCCCATTACCCACCCAGGAATGGCTCAATCCTGGCCCTGAGGCCTGGTCTTTACATTATCAGCCCACACTCCAGTGACCTGGATTCTGTTGACTTTGCAGCTGCTACAAGCCATCCCCATTGGGGTCGGCCAGGTGTACGGCTGCGACAATCCCTGGACAGGCGGCTTGATCCTGGTGGCTCTGTTTATCTCCTCGCCGCTCATCTGTTTGCATGCAGCCTTTGGCTCAATCGTGGGAATACTAGCAGGTAGGACAGCGCCCCCCACCCCTGCAGTGAGGACTTTGTGATAATTTTCCTGAGGTCATCTCACCCCACCATGGCAAATATTCTAGACTTATTATCTTTACTGGAGCTTTTAAACACTGTCAGGTCTAGGGACTTAATTTTCTCTTGCTTGAGTCTCTGAAGGGAGCAGATTACAGTAGCAGAGCATGTGGAGGGGTGCAAGGAGACTGACGACCTGGTTGGCCTGCAAACTGAACCCCTGAGAGCTGAGGTGTGGGGAGGAAGAGGGAACCCTGTGGTGATAGAGAGCAGTAGCAGACCAACCAGGGGCATAAGTGACCCAGACGTTAGAAATTTGGGGTAAGCTAAAAGAAAAAACTTGTCTCAAAAGTTGAATTGCCATTTGACAATTGTAATTTAATATTTCTACACATACAAATATGTATGTATATGTATTTACATATTTATATGCAGGTAGTAGAGTCAGAAATTGGAGTTGGGGGCATTGGGAATAGGAGCCTGTTGACTTATCCCAATGTTTTCAAAATACTTCTTGGAAGTACAACTTTAAAAACCGTTTTTATTTGGAAATAATTTCAAACATCTAAAAATAGTACAAGAGGCATCTATAAATTCTTTATCCAGACTCACCTGTTATTCACATCCCACCACCTTTCTGTATCATTCTTCTATCTCCACATGTCTATACGTGTACATACGTACTTCTCCTCAACCATTTGAAACAGAAGTTTTTCAATTGAAATCTTTCTTGCTAAAAATGTAGCTGCTCTGGGCAAAGGAGTTGGGAAGGCCCGGAGTCCCTGGAAACAGTCACACCTCTGTGTGAGTTTGGAAACCACTCCTCTCTTCTCATTGTTGGTTTCTGAAGACTAGATGCCATTTGTAGAGGCTCCTTTGATGGGCAGGGCTAAGGGTGTGGGGGGAACAGCAGAAGGGAGGCCACCCTGAGTCCTGGCCCCAGCCACGGGGTCGTCTTTGTGCTGTGACCCAGAACCAACCAGAAACACCACATCTTGTCCCACAGCCCTGACAGTGGCCATGCCCTTCGAGACGGTCTACATGGGCCTCTGGAGCTACAACTGCGTCCTCTCCTGCATTGCCATCGGGGGCATGTTCTACGCCCTCACCTGGCAGACCCACCTGCTGGCCCTCGTCTGTGGTGGGTATTTGGGACAGCTGACAACCAAGTCACTCTGCTCTTCCTTCCCCCCTCCCTTGGTTATGTGAAACCCCTGGTGACCACTAATCAGAACCGAGCAGCAGTGATAGAAGGACCAGTGGCTTAGGTCCTTAACCATTGAAGGATTTGAGATTCCTCCTCTATCAAATGGAATCACAACCACTATTAATGCAATTATATTTACACAGTGTTGTAAAGTTCACAAGGAAATCACACGTGCATTTCCTCATGTGCTAGTGGCAGCATTCTTGTTCTCAATAGCTCTTCATTCAACAGCTATTTGGAGGGCACCCTAAGTGCCAGGTCCTAGGGTAGGCACCGAAGATACAGTGGTGACCACACCTTCATGAAGCCACAGTCTAGCAGAAGAGAAGTAAGTGGGTAATTATTAAGGCTGTGGTGTCTAAAAAGATTGTTAGAAAGATCCAGTGAGATGATGTACCTGGAAGCACTGAGGTCTCAGAAAATCATAGCACACCGCTATAGAAGTTTGATTTCCATTGAGTAACTAGAGAATGCGGTGTCCGAGAAGAAATCGGCCACAGTCCTTATTGTAGCTGCTCCAGCACCACACTCTGTGCTTTATAAACATAGGGACTCACTTAATCCTCCCAAGATCACTACCTGCACAGACTGTCAGCCCCATTTTACAGATGAGGAAATGAGATTCAGAGGGGTGAATGAACTTGCCCTAGAAAACAGCTAGGTGTTCTATTAATTTCAGAAGCAAGATGCCCGTCCCTGCCCAAGAGTTTCTTCTATTCTCTGGAAACAGCAAGACTTTAATAAGCAAAACTAGAGACAAGAGAAGAATAGCATCCAGGAGAGATTTTCTTTTGTTTTTTCCCACTTATGTGTGGAGACTCTAAATGACTTCCATGTCCCTTGTATCCCCCTCAGCAGCCAGCCTGAGGCTGGGTGTGGAGACAGTGGCCTTAGTAAATATTTTTTAAGTCAAAAGGGCCAGATATTTTGAGGTTCAGACTGTAACTGCCTTTGCTCTTCAGAGAAGTGGCAGATTCCTGTGGCTAGAACCATCTTGGAAGGCTTCAAAGGGAGGCTGGGGTTTATCTCAACACTTTTTGGGTAGGATTTGGATAGACAAAGCGACGGGGAGAAGGTATTCTGGACAGAGAAACAGAAAGAGCAAAGTTCATGGGCAGAAGGAGCTTGTCTAAAGGGACCACGGGTGTGGATGAGCTCCCCTAACTGTCCTGGGTGCCCACATCATGTAGTTGAACCCAGATGTCTGGCTCCTAAGGACCAGGTCGGGGACCCAATAAGGTCCAGCCCTAATGGAACTTGGTGAGAGTCCAACTGCATCATGGTCGCTCAGGATCTTGGACAGGAGGGGCCCTATCTGGAGCTCATGTAGTCTGACCACTCACTCGCCAGACAATCATCCAGCCATCCAGCCTGTGCTAAACCATCCCAAAGGTCAGTGTGGACAAACAAAAGATGCCTATTGACCCATGACTCTATGCAAGGGCACCATGGAAGTGGGGAGGGGATAAAAGGATATGTAACCTTTAATCTCTGCCTTCAGAGAACACACAGTCTGGTGGCAGATGGGCTACACCTAACTGTAAAGATAACTAATCATGTCAGGAGAACATGCCAAATGTCAGAGTGTGGTACAGACCCTGAGGCTGCTGGAGAAAGGGTGCGACCCTGCTTTTGGGGAGGACTGGAGCTGGGCTCTGGAAACTGACTCTCAATGGTCCTTTTTCCTCCACAGCCCTGTTCTGTGCATACATGGGAGCAGCCTGCACCAACATAATGTCAGTGGTGAGTTTGGATTCTCTGGAATACTGCCCTAAAGTGCCTTTCCCCACCCAGGGTTCTGGACATCTGGAGTCTTGTGGAAGAATCATGAGTGGGTTATGGTAGCTGGCACTCCACACAACACTTTTGTCAAGGTTTATCCAGGGTTTGTCCAAAGAAGGACTGACAACTGCATATATGTGCCTCGGGGGGAGGGTGGAGAGGGGTGGGGGGTAGCTGAAAGAGAGAGATGTAACCAGCAGTGGAGAACACGGATGGACAGATGGAGGTACCTGTGTTTGGCTGGATGTGGGAGATTATCCTTAGGCCGATTTTCATCTCCCTCACTAAAAGATTCTCATTGTTCCCAGAGGTACCAACATCTCAGATTCTCAGACCAACCACTCTGATGTTATGAATCCAGAAACAAATGCCATCACTAGGGGAGGATACCTATCCTCAACCCCTATCACATCCTCCTCCCCCAGATTCCCCAGAGCCTGGGAACATTTTCAGACCCCAGTGCTTGTGTTTCCAGGTTGGCGTGCCACCAGGCACCTGGCCCTTCTGCCTCTCCACCCTCATCTTCCTGCTCCTGACAACCAACAACCCCGACATCTACAAGCTCCCACTCAGCAAAGTCACCTACCCAGAGGCCAACCGCATCTACTACCTGACAGTGAAAAGCAGTGAAGAAGAGAAGTCCTCCAGCGGTGACTAACCAAGTCCAGGCAGATGTGTTCTTTGCCTGGACCTGGTGTCTGCTCCCTGTGGTCTCAACTCTGGGTCAATCAGCTGCAGCACTTACCTTCTTTGCCTCTCATTGCACCTGTGTGGAACCAAACACACTGTAACTCTCCTTCCCTCGTGCTGATTTTCTCTCTCTGCCCAGACTGCCATAACTATCCATTGTGCGACATTAGAGGAAGTTGGTAATGGGCTTGCTGGAGTTAGAAGTAAGGCATGTGTTTTAAATGTCATCGACTTAAAACAAAACTATTATTTATATTTAGTTTTCTGGGAAGGTGATTAAGAGATGATCTTCTTGGCTTGGTTAACTAAATGAGAGACGCTGTAAAATTGAATTTGCTGAGTGGTTCCTAGGCAGACATGGAGGGGGTGAAAATTCAGGGGACACATGCAAAGAATTGAAGGTGCCATGCTTCACAGAGCTAGTGGCTGATGGGCACATATAGCTTTACATAAAAGAAAGGAATTTCATACTGATAGAGTTTTAAAGTCAAAACAAGGACAATTAGGGCACTGAAAGTGTCTAAATAGGGAGTCTCGAACATTCAATGGTAAGAGTACAGGGCAAAATGATATTCCATAGCAGGAAGGAATTAATTAATTAGAATCCTATATAAGACTTTTATCATGAAGGATAAGCGTTTCTCAGTGAAGGTCAAACCAGCAACTTTGAGCGGAGATTTCAGTTGAGGAAAGTACCTGAGCTCAGTGTGTGAGAAGCTGGAGAAATGTATTTCATTTTCCTACTTGCTTGTGGGCGTTGGAGGCCTTATGAGGTCTGTGCTACTTCAAACAAATGGTCAGCCCTGATGCTGGAAGAACAAACAGTGACCCATGAGTTTCATAACTTGGCTTCCCAAGCATGCTCATTAGCTTGCTTTCAGCCTTGAGTTATATGTAGATCAGGAATCGGCCAGCTTTTTCTGGAAAGGCTCAAATAGTAGGTATTTTTGGCTCTGGAGGCCTTACAGTCTCTTTTGCAAATACTCAACTCTGTCATTGTAGTGACAGTATGTAGAACTGACAGTATCTGAAAATAGCCTTAGACAGTATGTAAATGAATGAGCGAGGCTGTGTTCCAATAAGACTTTATTAAACAAGCAGCAAGCTAGATTTGGGCCACAAGCTATAATTTGCCATTCCCTGATACAGACATCAATATAATAACACTTAGGAGCTGGTGATCACCCTAATAACAGTTAGGAGCTGGTGGGCAATGGGCAGGCCCAAAAGACACCCTCAGTTTCTTTACAACAAACATAGCCACAAAGGCATTTACAAGCTGGGGATAGTGTGAAGATTCTTAGGAAAGCAAGAGTAATGTGACCCAAATCAGGAAGATCTGATCTGAGGCTCTTCCGGAGAATTGAAAGACCCAGTGATGTGCACTAGGGGGCGCAGTTTTAAACCAGGCCCTCCTTCCACATAAGCGTCTGGAAACCACTCCCAAGGTTCACCCTGCCCTGCCTCCTCACTCTGTTTTCCCGGCTGCCAGCAGGCACACCACCAAGGGAGGAAGAAAAAAATTATGACCCTTCAGTGCAAGAGTTTACAGCAGGAAGAGCAGGGAGACCCAAAGAATTTCAGGATTGGAAGAGTACAAAGGCCAGGTAGTCCCGCCATCCTATGATAAGTGAATCAATCTCTTGTATGGAGGATGGGGGCTTCAGTTCCATGACAGGCTTCCAGATGGGGCTCAATTACCCAAAATGGAGGGAGACCCCAAGGTATTAACAAGAGATAACAGAACCAGAGGTAACCCCGTTCATTCCTTATGGGCGAATGACCCTAGGAAGTCCCCTCTCCTCTCCATTAGCCCTTGAGAATCTCCACCCAAAAATTGGATCTGGTGGGAACTATCTTCTAGCCACGTTTTGTATTGAATTTCCAGGAGAGGAGAACTATTTGGATTTGAAAAATCCTTTCAGCTCACCTAGACAAGATTCTCTCTCCCCATCTCTTCTCTTCCCACCCTACTTCATAGTTTGTCATTTACCAGAAACCACTTTGGCTACAGGTATCTGGGGGGGTTTTCTCCCTCCCAAGCTCCCACTTTAATCCCCATAGAAATTAGAAGTTAACTGTATTACAAGCTGCCAAACTCATTTGAAGACCAATGGATAAAATCTAAGTTATTCAGAAAACAGAAAAAATACATCCAGCAACTCTGGAAAAACTACAGGGCTCCAGAAACTCTATAATACACTGTGATCAAGATGGCCAGATATTTATGTACAAATAGGAAAACAAATGATCTACTAGTGTGGTATAAGAAAGAACTGCCTGGATGAAATACTGTTAATCACTGAATTATCTTGGCAACGGAAGTCATATAGGAGCGATGAAATGTTTAAAAATACATCTTTTTAGGCTCAGAGGCAGAAAATCAATGGTGTTTCCCAAATGTGGTCAAACAAGCTCCTCCTGGAGGTAGAACATATCTAATTAAGCCAGGCTGGTGGACAGATGTGTCTTTCTTGTAGGCATGGGTAAGGCTGGGACAGAAATGAAAATCCCCACCCCTCTAAGAAAAGTCTGCCCAGTGCAGATCACCCTGCCCACAGGTCATGGACGGATGCCCAGAGGGCCTGTGAAGTAGCCCAGATAGTCTTATGGGACTGGAGAGCTCCCTGGAGTGATCTTGACACACCTTTACCAGCACATCCCCATCCCACTGACCCCCTGAATGAGTAGAGGCAGGAGCCCTAAACTTACAGAGCCTCACCACCAACATGAGGTTGCATGGGAGCAGGGCACCAGGAGGGAAGAAGGACTTTGGGGCCCACATTCATCTGTTTTTCTACTATCACCCCAAACTACAGGCAGCTCTTAGTTGTACAAATGATAGTTGAACATAAATATTTACAGCTGAATATAAATAAGCAGTCATTAAGAAGAGTAGGAATATAAGTGTGGGGTTGGCGAGGAGGGGGCTCCAGAAAGGAAGTGCTGTCTTAAACCCTGTCCCTATCACGCCTCCCCTCTCCCTCTCTCCACTGTCTCCTCCCCAAATCTTATCTTTTCTCCCTCTGGTGTCACCACCTTCCCCTCCCATTTTCATCTTCTTTCTACAACACTGAGGAGTTCTACTGTCAGGATGAAACAGTGTTGTCCTGCTGCATCTTTAAATGATCAATCTTGAATCATCTTTCCAATCTCTTCTACGATAATTGACAGTCAATTTTCTACGTCTTGGTCAAACTTGGGTGTTTGCTAGGAAATAATCCATTTTCTTTAGTGTTAAAATTTTGTTCCCATACTGTTATTCTTAATGTTCTCACAATAATTTTAATCTCTCCTGTTTCTGCAGCTTTGTCTCCTTTCTCATTTCTATTCTTATGTAATTTTGCTGTCTCTTTTCCTTATCAGGCTTGTGAGGGGTTTGTTCATTTTATTAGCTTTTTCAAAGACACAGTTTGGGATTTACTTGTCCTTTCTACATGTTTTGGGTTGTTTTCTATTTTATTGATTTCCTTTTCTTGTTTTCTCATGATTTATTTAAATTTTCATTTTTTTCTAACATTTTAAAATTGATGCAAATTTCTTTCATTTTAGATCTTTCTCCTTTAACAACAAACGAATGTAAGGCTATTAATCTTCCCCTGAGTACAGCTTTAGCTGTGTACTGTAATTTTTGGAATAAAGTATTCTACTTTCATCAGTTTTTAAATAGTTTGAAATTTTAGTTTTGATTTCTCTTTGATCCAAGGATTATTTAAGAATGTTTCTTAATTTCCAGCACATAGGGTCTTTGGGTATTTTTTAACTTTCTATATCTAGTTTTATTGGATTATGAGCACAGACTATGACCTGTAAAATCTCTATTTTATGAATTTTTCTTCATAGCCAAGTACTTGATTGATGTTGGACATACGGAATGCAAAATTTTGATTTGAAGGAAATATATATTAAATTGATTGATTAATTTCATCATTCAATTCTATGTGCTTATTTATTTTTTGTCTATGAGATCTTAATTCTGAAAAGGGTTTATTGAAATTCAACTGTAATTGTATAGTTTTAGTAAATTCTCTTTACATTTCTAAAACATTTGTCATATATTTAGCAGCTACATTGTTTGGTGCTTACTATGACTGTCTTTGATTCTTCATAACCTTTATCTTTTAATATTACAAGCTACACATTTTTATTCTTCTTAGTCCTTTTAACATCATTCCAATTTATCTGACACTAATGTTGCCACACCCACTTTCTTTCTGGAACTTTCTTATGCCTTTGTTTTAACATTTATCATTTCCTTTTAACTGTATCATTTTCTTTTAACTGTATTTCTTAAAAATAGCATAAAGCAATGTTTTATATTTAGCCTAATCTTAGTGTTTCTGTAATTTAATAACTTAACTTCTTCATATTTAGTGTAACAATCAATATACTTGTTTTATTTCTTCCGTCTTACTTTACTTTATACTCTTTATTTTTCATTCCTGCATTTGCTTTTTCACTTTCTTGATTACAAGTTTGATCATGTTACTATCTTTTTCCTTCCTCCCTTTGTTTATTTGGAAGGTCCACTATTCTTTTCCATTCCACTAGTGATTACTACTCCTTTCCCAACACTCATATCAAAAGTCTATTTCTCTATTATTATATAAAAACAATATGCCAAATAGTTTACCCTGACAAGATGCCCCGTTTCTCCAATGCTCCTTCCCCACCCTGAGGAATGAAAGCCTTTACACTACTTTCGCCATTCTCCTCCCCAGGGCCCCCAGCCTTAACATGCTTTTATTTCTCCAGTATCTCCCACTCCTAGATTTTGCTGAGATCATTTATCATTTTTAATTTTTTTCCCTTGCAATATGCCTGTTCTTTTTACAAGATTCCTTATGTAGCCCCTATGGCACACATTTCCAGTAATTTTATCATTGTATATTTGGAGTTTACTATTTATATTGGACATGTTACCTCTATTCTTCACCTTCTCCTGTTGTGCAATCTTTGCTCTGATTCATTTATCACTTTGTTCTGATTCATTTACTCATTTAGAACACTGTCTTGAGTATTTTTCTCAAGTACTATATGAGAGAATATGGGTGACATATTCTCTGACTCTTTGCATGTCCACAAAGTCTCTTTCTCCTGGCAAGTAGATGGGATTTTGGCTGGTTGTGGGGTCCCTGAGCTGCAGCCTTTTCCCTCAGTTGTCTGCAGGTGTTGTCCCTTCATTTTCTGGCTTCTAAGTGTTACAAATGAGAAATATGATGTCTATCTCATTCTTTTTCCTTTGTAAATAACCTATTCTTTCTTTCTAGAAGATTGTAAATTTTCTTTTATCTTTAGAGTTTTGGAATTTTATGAAGCTAAGCTGAAGTGTGTGTCTTTTCTCATCAATTCTGCCTTTCAATCTGCAAACTCAGCTCTTTCTTCAGCTCAGGACCTTTTTTCTAATGTTTATTATTGCTTTTCTTCCATCTCTTCCTCTTTCTCTGTCTGGAATGCCTATTATACACATGTTAAGTCTCCTTGATCACTGCTCCAAGTTGCTTATCTCCTTCACAGTTTTTACCATTTGTATTTTTGCTATACTTTGAGATATTTCTTCCATTTGATCTTCCAGGCCACTGATTCAGATCCCAAGAGTAACCTTTCTTTCCTTCAATTCAACAGATAAGTTGAATTTTTTACTTCAAAACTCATATTTTTCATTTCAGAAAGTCTTTTGGATGAGGGCCAAAATTGAATCTTCATGTGTGCTTATGTTATTCTTTTTGTTGTTGTCTATCTCCTCTTGCTCCAGAAATCTGATACAGCTTCTGGTAACTTGTGGCCCCAAACTTCTACCCATTCCCCTTATTCCATGACTGATGGGCCCCTGTGTTGGTTGGCCAGGGCCACTTGCCAACTTTCATGAACTAAGTCCCTACAAACTCTGCCTTGTGACTTGACCTCATTCACTCATTCATCCAGAAGACATGTATGAGGAACTATTAATATGTTACCCAGACCCCCACTTGACAACAATCCAGGAAAGAATCAGACCAGTTCCTGCCTTCAAGGAATTCATTTTGTGGGGATTTGCCTGGCCAGGTGAGTAGTCTCATCTGAGGTGAAGACGAGGATGGGACCATAGATTGCCTGAATCACGTAAGTCTTTCATGGTACCAGTTTCATTATTTTGAGTGAATTACATGGTTGGGTTGCTCTTCTGTTCAGGAAAAGTATCAAGCATGATCTTGAGGGTCCCAGGAAAATTTCTTTTCCTCTTCTCCTCTTGACCTCTATCTTGCCATTACCTGCTGCCAGTCATTCCCAGCTATCTTTTCAGTTTAAGGCTTTGGACCTGTTAAAATATAAACAGTCCCAGGAAGGCACACAGTAAGCATGATCAATCATTTGCATCTTAGGTTGAAGGGGTCATTTCTGAGAATAAGTTGGAAAAAAAGAAAGGAGAATACAAAGAAAAAAAAATGGGTAGCACATTTTGAGAGTCTTTGGCAAGGGAGAGCATGCTGAGATGAGGCCAAACTGGGTGAATGAGGTCTGGACGTTTCACCAGGAATGATTGTGAAGCTGTTGTGTTTAGCTTGGAGAAGAGAAGAAATGGCTGGAGCCATGGCTGTCTGCAGTATGAGGTAACACACGTGGAAGAAGTCAATTTACTCAACATTAGTTCAGAACACAGAACAAGGACCATTAAGTGGGAGTGATAAGCAGGCAGCCTTTGAATCAGTAGAGAATGGTGCTTTTTAACATTGGAAGTTGTCTTAGAAATAGTTGTCCTTTGAGACCCTGAGTTTCCTGCTCTGGCAGTGCAGGAGGAGGGGCTAGAGGCCTGTTGGGGAAGCTTTCTTTGGATGGAGGTAGACCAGATGGACCAGATGACCACTGTAGCCTCTCTCTTCCAAATCCAAGTTTCTGTGATTCTTTGGCCCTGAGTGCCTACATAGGAATGAGGGGGAGGCATCTCTGAGGTGGCAAAAAGTTAAAAACGTGGAGATAAAATGTACCAAAAATATGCCATTGTTGCCTTTACAGCTTTTCCTATAGCTTGACGAGTTAGCCATTTGGTCAGTTTACCAAACTGCTCAACATGGGTGCTTATGTGGATGCAAGCTGAGGGGCCAACCTCATGTAACTGTGCCTTGTCCTTGATCTTCTCCTCCTTATCGTTCTCTCCTCTCACGGACTTCTTCTTCTCATCAGTCCTCTAAGATCTGCCCAGTGAGAAAATTGATCTTCCTGGCTTGTATTAGTGGTTACATCAAACCCATGTGCCCCAGTTTGTTTGTGCTTCCTGTCTGAGTCTGAGCTTCATTTCCTTGGATCATAAAGGTTATGAGAGCTTGGGGATAGCTATAATCTAAAACCACTTAGGGGCTAGCAGTTTCACTGTGGGTATGAGTTCTACCCAATAAACCACAGTCTCATTTGGCAACTTTAAAGGCATTTACTTTTTTTTTTTATTTAAGTTCATAATGGTTTACATCATTGTGAAATTTCAGTTGTACATTATTTCTTGTGTGTCACCACATAGGTGCTCCCTTCCACCCCCTGTGCCCGCCCCCCACTCCCCTTCCCCTGGTAACCACTGAACTGTTTTCTTTGTCCATGTGCTTACATTTACATTCTATGTGAGATTTTTTTACTTGCCTGTCTTTTCCTGCCTCCTGCCATTCATAGAAGATAGAAGAATCCATAGGGAACACTTCTGTCCCTAGTGGGACTAGGATTCCAAGGCCCCAAGGAGGGAAGCAGGGAGATTGCTAGAAAAGTCCTTTTTACCCTCTGTAAATTGATAACTGGGAGCCTCCAGCACCCTCCTACCGCTGCACAGTTTGCTGGAACAGAATGAAGGAAGGGAAGTAGGTCTTTGGAGAACTTATAGATCAGCTTGAATTTATGCCACATGAACTCTGGTCTTTTCCCTGGAGGAATCTAACCTCTCCAAGTTTAGCCCCCAGTGGTCAATGCAATCCTCTTCCCTCTACAAGGCTGGAGAGGTAGAGTGGAAGGGAGCTATGAGCATTGGGAAGAAATTTAGTTCTGCAATGAATTCTGATTGACCCAGCCTTCAAAGAAATAATCTGTAGGCATAGACAGATCTCCTGGGGAGCCATTGGTGTCTGAGCTGCAGCCCTCAGTAGGACCTGTCAGGGACAAGATTCGATATTGGTCTTCTGCCTTCCAGGATAGCACTTTATTGCCCCACCCTACATCTTGAGTGTGTGAAAGATACTACACTTCTAAGCACCATGGTTCCATTTGGCTCATGGAACATGTGTGAACTTCCTGGAGGCTCCTCAGGGTTAATCAATTCCTGTCTTTTCAAATTGGTTCCATGCTGTGAGCAGGTAACATCTCCCTGTTATTTCCAGGGTGGATGGATGCTTAGGGACCTGGAGGGAGCATGCTACAAGAAGTTGAGGATCCCTGAGGAAAGGCTAGAGCAAAAGGGCAAGGGATGGGCATGCAGGGCTGAGCCAAGAGCCAGCCAGCTGGGAGACAAGGAAATGTGTTGTCAGCAGACAGCCATGGGCCCTAAATCAGCAACACCAGGGGAGGCCCACTGTCCAGGGAGCTGGTCTGTAGTCAGTTCCCCTCCTCCTCCTGGAATGTGGGCCTGCCTGTTCCTCCCCCGCATTGTTTGCTTTCCTCCTTCGGAAGGCCCTCCATGATCAAGACTCCTCTTTGGCAGTTCTGAAACACCTGGCATGGGGAAGGGGGCCTTTGACGTCAGCAGGGAGTTTGTCTACTCGGGTGTAGCTAATTTCCTTAGTGTGCAGTTTTGTTTCTGAACCTGGGTAGGCCACCTCATACCCCGTCACTGAGCTTGTGTGGAGGGGGGCGAGCAGGGAGGGTGGATATTTGGCCCATCATACTCACAAAGCCAAGCAAAACATGTTTGAATTTGGCCCCCTCCCCAAACTCCAGCCCACAGACCCCATGGCCTCATGGGACTTGGGAGGGCCAATTTCCCTAATATATAGTGCTCAGAGTCCTTTCTGGAGGCAGGGGTTAGGTCATGCCCTTCTTGCTCTGAGAGGGTCCCGTGGTGAATCCCCAGAACCCTGGTCAGCAGAAGTCAGAAGGAGGAAAGATCTGAAAAATTCCACAGAACCAGAAAGACAGCATCTAGTATTGGGATTGTGCAGAAATTTCCATGGAGATGCTGATGGCAATACTGTTCCCCAATCTGTGCCCTGCCTGGAGGGAGAATTAAGGGAGTTTATTGAAGTTGGAAGGTAAATTGGTCCCTTGAGGAGACAACACTTAGATGCTTGCTTTAAAGGCAAATACTGGAGCAAGAAGTCTAATGAGAGGAGTAACTGGCAGGTAGTGTCTGAGGGAGGACAGTGAAGCTACTACTAGACAGGTCTTGGCTCTGCCCCTTTAGAGGGCAAACCAGGTTGGGGAACCATGGTAGCTAGAGCCAGCCTTCCTGGGGGAGTTTAGCAAGTAATCTTTCTTTCACCAGAAAGGCCTGGGAGAGTGTGAGCAAAAAAGCATTTGTCTTTCCTCTCCTTCCTCCTCCATGGTACTCTTCCTCAACTGGAAGACGTGCACTGGGCATAGGGTTAGGGAATGCAAAATAAATTTGCAGAAATTCAGCAAGAGAATGGGCTGGAGGGCATGGAGAAGTGAAGGAGTTCAGGTGTAAGGAGAAGTCCAGTGCCTGGAATTGAGGACCAGAGACACCGCCCAAGGAAAGAAGCTTCTTGCAAAATCCTGATGGTCTAGTTTCCTCCAGCTCTGTGCAGGAAATCAAAAGAAGTCCAGGTAAGAGGTCCTGGGGGAAAAAAATGAACTAGGTAGACCCCGTAGGCAAGAGGACCATCTGACTTTTCAAAGAAAGAGATAAAAGAAAGGCTGCTCTTTTTCTGTTCCTTTCTTCTGTTGAGCTATGGTGTCTTTGGAAGCCAATCTTGGGGCAGGAAAGCTTACTAAGAACTCCAGAGAGTTTAGACCCTGGAAGCTTAAAGCTGGAAGAGCTGTTAAATAGTTATAGTTCAAACCCCTCACTTTATACATGGGGAAATCACAGCTTGTCTAGGGACCTGTTAAAGTGATAAAAGAGCCTGGACAAAAGTCCAGGTGTCCTAACTCACAACCCTGAGCTCTTCCTGCTCATCTGGTGATGGAACCAGTTTAATCTATCAGCCCTCAAAACCCCTTACCACCCTACCTGCCCACTGGAAGAGCCTTCATATTATTTGTCATCCTTTTCACAACTTGGAAACCCACAGCTCTAACACCAGCATGGTTTCCAGGGCAGCACTGTGTTAAGTTGAGCCATGGGAATGCTAATAAGGTGGATTTGAATACCTTCTTCCCGGGATTCATTACCTGCTGCTTCCTGGGTGGAGGCGCCTGGTCCAAGCATCTTGGCCTCTCTCCTCAGGTTCTGTACCCCTTCAGCCGACATGCCAATAGAATTAATCTGTCTCAGTATCCACAAACATCTTAACATCCCAGCTTAACAACCTATCTCCCTGGAGCCCCTCTCTTACATAGCCATCTTAGATTACTGTAGACATATTCTGCATAGCTACAGAGAGTGGATGCTTCTGGAAGACAGATAGCTGTGCCATAAGGAACAACATTTCAGGATATTGACGTCATCTGATAAGAGAAGGGACAACCTTGTAAGGTATGTGGTCTCCTCCGAAAGTGGCACCAAAGGATATGAGCCTTGGTGAACTTGCGGAGGGAAGGCTATTCTGAGAGGTTTAGAAGTGCCTGTGGCCAGCCCTCTGCCTGCTATCAACACCCTGGCCTTGATATATCCCTTCTCTCAAACTTGTACAGCATCTACACCCCCCTTTAAAGTTAAAGGGAAAACATAAGTTTACTCTCAAGTGCCAACTCTGACTAATTGGTTTTGGTTTTCTGGAGCATGGTGTTAAGAATTCGGAGGCTGGATTGAAACTTATTGGGAAAGAGTGCTGTGATCAATTGGCTGTGTTTGCCATCGATAATGAGAGAGAGGTGTGGCAGGGAAGAGGATGTGGGGAAAAGGAGTATGGAATGTTGCCATAAGAGAAGAAGGCAGTGTACAATGGCCTAGATCTTTCCTTGACCTTTCATTGGGTGTCACAAATGTAATGATACACAGGTGTGTGGGGCTTTTTTTTTTTTTTTTGGTAACTTGTTACTCCTTTTGGGATATGATATAATTCATAATTTTTTAAATAAAAAAGTCACAAGTCCACTGGTATCATTAGGAAGGCTCCAACTGTCTATAAAACACCTACATTGCAGGAGTGAAAAATCAAAACCAGGAGGTCAAAAACCTGGCTCCATAACTGACTAGCTGTGTGGCCTCAAGTAAGCCACTCCTCTCTGGGCCTCAGTTTCCTCCTGCCAGTGCCTAGATTCAAAGTTCACTTGATTATCAAGGGTTGATAATTCCAAGTCCTTTCATTGGGCTGGAAGGTCTTTATTGCATACTTTTCATGTGCGTTGTAACTATCAATAGAGAACTCCACCACGGCTCTAACTTCAAAAGCTCTAGTCTAGACTGCCTTCTGCAAATGAAATGGGAATTCAAAGAATGGAATAATCCATATGGCCAAATACACAAAAGATGGCTTCACGAAGGAAGTGGAACATAAATCTGACCTTGAAGGGTGTATAGTACTTAGGCAAGAAGAAGAAGGAAGCACAGAGGGCCAGCGATAATGCCAGAGTGCCAAGGCAAGGTGTGTGTTGGGAAGGGAAAGGATGAGCTGGGTGACGAAGCTGGCAGTATTGTGGAACATCTGGGAAGCCAGGCAGAGGAGTTTGAGCATTCTACTCCTGACAATGGGATGCCATGTAGATTGTTATGTAAGAGAGTGACAGAATGATATGGTCTAGCAGTTGAAACACAGAATGGATTGAAAAGGAAGGATTCAAAATCAGGGATATTGACAATATAGACACGCAATTCTGAGGGTGTGGGCTGGAGTAGGAGCAGGCGGGGGAGAGTACAACTCCTTCTGGAGGAATGTCAGTCAGGTGTTAACTCCCAGTGCAGATGAGGTGCTCTGCCATTTGCACTCTCTTTAACCTCATTTATGAGATTATCATGTGGTATCAGAGGCTAACTGAGGCACAACTCATTTGTGCTTAGTAATGTCTTCTCCACAGACTGAGCCAAAGACACCAAAACAAAGCAAAACAAAACACAATCTTGGCAAGTCCATTGGCCAGTTGGTGAGCTGTGTGAAAAAGAAGAGAAAGTTTAAAGGATTCACTGTGGGCATGAGGACTCGCTTATCTCAGGATTACAGTGACCCATACCCCACCTTCTTAAAAAATAAAAAAAATGGCTAATTAAGAAGTTGGGGCTTCCAAATAATTTATCTCCAAGTGCTGCCATGGACCTGGCCACCATCTTTTCTCTATCCATCTCTCCTACATCTCACCTTCCAGTCCAGATGTATTCGGAAGGCTCAGGAAGACTTTTGAGTTTTTCTTGAATTCCCCGAAGGAAAAGGAGCCATTGCTTAAAGAGAAATGGATTCTAGAATACCTAATTAGGACCTTACATACAAAAGCAGAATTGAATTGATAGATCAAAAATAAATCCCTTGTGGGAAGTAAGGTTTAGAGAAATAAAGTTGAGACTAGAAGGCAAGAGACGGAATATACCTGTATAATATCTACTCCTGGCTCTGCCAATAGCGGTGTGGTCTCCAGCAAGTCATTCCATTTCTCTAAGCCTCAGTTTCCCCATCTGTAAAATGAGAGGGCTGAACTGAATAATCTCAAAAGCCTGTTCTCATTCTAACATTCAATGCCTCTGAGAGTTTACAGAATGATCTTGAAGATGTCAACTAAACGCGACTTGACAGAAAAAGATAACACATTTACCACTCATAGGTATCCACATCACACACACTAATAAACATGCACACAGAGTAGCCTGGAAATTACCAATCACAGGAAAGCTCAACTCCAACATGGGGAGACATATACCCAAATTGTGGCCAAAGTGTAATCATGTAGCACTTGAAAAAAAATCAAATTATACGCAACGTGTCACTTCAAAAAAGCGATTCTGGCTTGGTAGCTAGGAAATTGCCTTGTGATATGTTGGTGTGTCCACAAACAGTAGGTTGGAGGGATAAGAGACCCAAGGAGCTGGAGAGGGATGACAAATGGGTCTTGAGGGTAGGCTTCAGATGCTCCATTTGTTGGACATATGTTGCTGAAGTGACGTATGGACAGCATTGATCCACCTTCAGGAGACGTTAAAACCTGTTCGAAACCTGAGAAAGACAACTTGTAGAAAGTATATAGACGTGGACCTGTATGAATAAAGGTTGGCTTTCAGTAAAATAGACTAGATCATTTTTTTGCTTCTGAAAGATGTCATCTACAGTTTGGTTTGGTTAGGTTTCCTTCAAAGAAATTGCAGTAAGCTTCAAAATTGTATTTGGCTCGTGGGTTCCTCTACAAAATCTTTTTTACCCCTGATGTTTGAGCAGTCGGCATTTTCTGTAAGTTAGAAGTCAATAGAGTCATGTGTTTTATGAGACACTACTCTCCAGAAAAAGTGTTTTTGAATATATCACTGGGCTCATGACTGTTCTTCCTTCTCTGAGTCAATGGGAGGAAAGCTTGCTGGATTCTTGCCTATTAAAACACAGACGGTGGCAATCCTGGAGGGCAGGGACTGTGCCCCTCAAATGGTCCTGAACGGCCCCCAGTGTGAAGCTACATGCACTGGGACATTTAATAAGGCTTGTTAGAGAAGGAGAGAGCAGTTCCTACATCAGGCGGGCATGCCGAGGGGTTACTCAGCTGCTAAGGTTTACCCACAGATTATCAAGGGCAGAACATCCCAGCCCCCGTGCCACAGTGCACACATAGCCTGGCCGAGGGCGCAAGCCCCTTGGCCCACTAAACAGCCAGCTGGGGCCTGGTGGGGCCAGAGTCCCTGGGCCCGGGCCCTCTGGCCATAAATGACACCATATGTTTACTGCACCATGCCACACGCACAATTTTCTATGTGTGCCATGATGTTAGGGGGGAAAAAGTTGGAAAGAACACAAAAACATGACTTATCGTGAACAAAATTTACTCTTGGGCTATAGAACACCCAGCCCCACCCCTTAGCAGCTTAGGGTTTTCTGGCCACACGGAATGAACCTACATGATATCTTAGTAACCTAAACAAATCACATCAAGCAAGATCTCCATCTTCAACGGCTTACTTTCTTTTCTCTCATTCACTGAGTGCTTCTAGATGCTTTTGCAGGATTTCTGGGTATCTGATTGGTTGGTAATAGATGGCCAAGCATTTTATCACCATCTATAAACATCCCGTCTTTTATTTAAGTGATACTGGAAATAATCACCTCTTACTCTACAACTCAGCTGTTACCCTTATTAACCTATGAAAGACTATCACCTTTATTTCAATATTTATCAAGCATTTAACATTTACAGTGAAATATCTTATTTTTTTAAATGTTTCATACCCTGAAATATCCAATGACTATTTGATTCAGAACTTAAAATCAGTAGTATAATGATCCCTCATTAATTTATTCAACAAATATTTCTGAGCACCTACAGTGTACCAGGCTCATGCTAGGTCCTGGGCGTGCCAAGGCAAACCGGTATAATCCAGGCTGTCAAGGACCCCACCACACTGTGAAGGTGACAGACAAGAACACATAACTGACACTTGGCTAGGTAAGAGTCACTGCAAGTGTAAAATGCCAGATGTGCACTGAAATAAGGAGCCATCCTGCCTGGGACAGAGGGGCCCGTTCCATTAGAGGGAAGTGGCCTCCCCAGGGAGGTACCTGATATGTGAGCACTGCAAAATTATTTTCTAGGGCATTCTACAAGCATCATCTCATCTTCATAACAATATGAGAAAGAAATGGGAGGTATCTCTCTGAGATATCTGTCATCGTTCTATAGGTTGAGTTTGCAAGGTCAGCCTTACAGGGTCTATGTATTTCTTTCTGGGAACCATGCCTATAAGGGAGGAAACTGTCAATAAAATTACATGACTTGCCATGCAGAAATTAGCGACTTCTGATTCCCAGCCAGTGTTGTTGTTGTTTTCTTTTTCTCCTACCACACCAATGGAACATCTATTTCTAGAACATTTGATAGATGTGTTCATGATATTCCTGAAATTGCCTTTATCCATTTTGAAAGGCCTGAGAATCCGTCCCAAGGGTAGCACTAAATTGCTATCACCTTAGCTTTAAGTATTTTCACAGCCTCAGGAAATGTGTCACTTTATTCTCCAATCTTCTTCGTGGCATCTGTTCCCAACTTTCATTCTCAACTCTTGGCCAGCACATGCTGAGGGGCTACTCTCCTCCCGGGGGGTCTGCAGCCCAGCACTGCAGTATCACCCACGTGACACCCAGAACCAATACTTTGTTGCCTCTTCAACTCACCCCAAATAAGGACTAAAATGTCTTCAAGGGAAAGAAACTTTTAGTTTTTGTTTTTTGTGGCTGGGACATCAACTCTAACAACACATAGTAAGGTGGGCCTTGCCGCACGTTCCTGGGCTCTGAGCAGGCAGGAGAATGTGGGGTGCTAAAAGTGAAGGGCCAGGGCATGAATGGTGGGCCAGGCCTTCTGCAGCCATCTAGAGAGCAGGAGCCCTGGGTGCAACTCCTGTGTGCCATGATCAATGAACTGTGTGTCCTGGGAGAGTTGATTTCTCTGGACATGAGAGGTGGACAGTGATCTCGAAGCTCCAAGAAGTTCTGAGTCTATGATACTAAGGTCAAAATACTGCTCTGCCCAGGGGGTGCCCGGGGTAGCACTTGACATATGAGGAACAAGAAGCAACGGGCCAGCAGAGGCACCCTTCCAGCATGGCAGATGTGCACTAGGGATTGGCATTACAGGAGAATGCTCTGTTTTGTCAGATGATGCAATGATACCCCCTTGGTCCTTGTCCCCCTGGACAAAAACTGTCTGCAAATGTATCCTAGGGCAGGCTGAGATTTCTAGTGTCTCTGAAGCGTAGGGTCAAGGGGGCTTCTCCAGCCTTGGGAGGTATGGCTCAATGCTGACCCACAGAGAGGATGCTGAAACAGGAGCCTCTTCCCCATCTGGAGCCTAGAGGGAAGGGACATAGTCACTTCTCTTGCCTTTCAACCTGAGAGTACAGACAAAACCCCTTTCCCTGCTCATACACGTCCTACATTCTCTGGCTTTTGGTCCTGCTATATTCTGAGCTTTGCTCAAGTCCCTTCTACACGAGCAGTGCGATCTACACTGGTTCTTTCAAACTCTAATGTGCACACAAGTCATCTGGGGATCTTGTTAAAAACACAGATTCCAGTTCGGTCCATCTGGGATAGGACCTGACAGTCAACATCTCTAACAAGCTCCCTTTGATGTCTGTGAAGCTGGTCCAGGAACCAGACTCTGAGCAGCAAAGATGCAGAGAAAAGAATTGGGGGCTGAGAGGCACATGGTTCACTGCTTGTAGGATGCTTCTGAAATCATTCTGAGCCTCGATTTTCCATCTTTTGAAGATAACGATGTACAAATGAGCGAACTAAGAAAGTGTGCAAATGTAATAATAGTGTGAATGTTCTCCACTATTCCAGGTAGCCACTAAATCATCTAATTCCAGAGTGCACTGGAACTCCAAACAGAAAGTGTTAAAACTGCATACCTCGGGGACCACCAAATACTCCAATTAATTGACCTAGGTGGGCATAGGCGCATGCATTTTAAGGAGCCACCAAAGTGATCTGATGCTGTCGGTTCTCAGACCACACTTTGAGAAACCCAGTCCCAAGTGATGAGTGCTCTGCTCTCCCCTGTGTGGAAATTTAAGATAACAAGGTATAGCAGAGGGTTTCTTGTAGCTGATCACAGCTTCAGGACTCTTACTTCCCCTTGGATTGGTGCTTGTCAAGCTTAATGTGCACAGAAATCACCCAGGGAATCCTGCTGAAATACACATTCTGATTTTGTCAGCGTGGGTGGAACCTGAGATTCTGCATTTCTAACAAGCTCCCAGATGAGGCTGAGGCTGCTGGCCCAGAGACCTTGAGTAGCAAGAACCTAGATCAGTGGTTCTCAGCCCAAGCTGAACATTAGAGCCATCTTTTAAATGTTACGGGCATTAGAAAATTTTAATTTTTAAAAGTGGTCTTGGGTAGGGTTCAAGCATTTTTTAATGCACTCATGTGATTCTAACGTGCAGCCAGCATTGAAGACCCCCACACACACTCCCTGCCCCAGATGGAGGCCAAGGTAGTGACTGAAGAACAGGAATGGGCAGCCAGCTAGGGTCCACCATGCATGCCAGTCCCAAGTCCGGTTAAGTGGGTCTTAGAGTAGTTCCTTTCTGGTGAAATAAGGCAGCCTGGCTCATCCATCTCTTGACACTGACGGGAGTCTGTGATACAGTTTCTGCAGGAAAAGGAAGTGCAAGTTTTAGCAGGAGAAATAAAGAAGCTGGATGTTTTATGCAGACCCCGATGCAATTGCTACTGCAGCTTCAGACCACACAGCTCTTTCCTTTCCGACTTCCGCCTGTGATTTTTCCCGCGCTCTCTGCTTGGCTCTCACAGGGTGCAGGCCAGGGTGGAACACTGACCTGTCTCATTTTTCCCCTGGCCAGGAGGCAGTGGGGAGCAGCCAGCCGCGACGAGCCCAAAGGCTGATGAGGGCTCAGAGGCCGTGCTCCCCAAGCCCAGGAGCGTGTTCCACATCGAGTCATCATCCATTCAGAGGAGGAGCAAAGGTGTGCACTTCCTCCCCGTCTCTCTCGGGTCCTTGATTTACTCATGTCTAAAATGGGGACAATGGCAGTACCTACTTCACAGAGTGGTGGGGATACCCATGAAGCTCAGGCTCATTCTTATCACACCTGACCTCTGACCACAGCCACAGGTCCCAGTGTCTAGACTCTCCCTGGGTGGGGGGAGACTGGAACCAGGACAGGCCATGGGCTGTGTAGGCCTAGGCCAGGAGGTCTCAAACTTGGCAGCACATTGGAATCACCTGCATCCCATCCCTGGAGACTCTAATCTAATTCTTCTGGGAAGAAACCTGGGTGGGCATAAGGACCTTTAAAACTCTCCATGAAATTCTAATTTGCTTCCAAGTCACAAACCACTGGTCTTGGAGGCTAGAGATGAGAAGTTCCCACCTACAGCAGAGGTGGACATGTCAAGACCAAGGGGACAGTTGGAGAGCCATGGAAAGGAGGGGACTCCCAAAGGCCAAGAAGGGAGTTGAGAAGGCAGCCAAAGCTGAGCAGGTGGGGAAGCCAGAAACTTGCTTGGATTTGGAAGCTGAGGACATCCTGTGGCAAACAGGGAGGAGCCGGGGCAGGGGTCTCCCCAACCAGCTGCAAGGCTGGAGCAGCCTCGTGAAAAGCCAGGGCAGAGGAGCAATCTAATTCTGCCCCCAGACTCCAGAGAGGAGAGCCAACTTGCCCAGAGTCACACAGCTGGCAGTGGGCACTGCAGGGGATAAAACTGATCCCCGAGTTAGTGTCCTTTTTACAACAGCACTTGCTTCCCTGAAGACGCATTAGTGACTTGATTCCTTCAGTTCATCTGAGCCTCATCATTTCGTACCAAAGGCAGTCAACCCGGTGAAACGGGCCTCATGCAAGGTGGAGAGGACATTCCAGATAACTCAAGGGCAAACCCAGTCCTGGAGTTTGTCTTTGACAGAGGCCCCTGTGCGTGGCGAGGAAGAGAGCATGATTTGCCTCAAAAGGTTAACAGTCTCCTCCAAACATGCTCTTATGACAGTGATTGGGGGCTGGGATGGGGGAGGGCAGAGTAGAGAGCCCCTTGCAAAGGAGCCTGGTGGTGGAGGTTAGTTGGAATTGCTGAAGAGCTGGCAGGCAGAGAGGAGCTTCAGACATAGGCAGCCGGTCCATCAGGATATCACACACCGGCCTCGAACTCTAGAGGAATCGTCTTTGCTTCCTAGTCTTCCTTTCAAAGCTTCCAAAATGTATTTGTTCTCCTGCATAGTGTAACTTCCCAACCACAGTGGCGCTTGCAGTCCATGCTTCTTCAAAAGCGGGAACACAGTGCCTTTGATGCATCCTTTCCAGTGCTTATGTACCCTGAAATGCATGAATGCAAACTGGGAATGGCCAATTCAGGCTGAACCTTCAGGACTTCGGCACCAGCCTGACATTCTCACACTTGACCACAAGAGGGAACCAGAGCATCAAGACCGAAACCTCCAAGGGCTCTCACTTTTACGTTGCATAAAACCCTACTGAAATTGTTCACCTTTAAAAGTAAACTATCCGGTAATAATGAAAAACATGTTTAGAGCCACGTTACAATAGTTTTTTAGAATTACAAAAACATGCCAAAATCTGTTTTAAGTAACGACACGGATATCACTTGTCTTACTCCAACCAGGGGTTGCTACTGAAATACCTAACATTCAAGAGACAGACATCCAAAAAAGAGACCAAAGCAGCCTGAAATCATCCAGTTGGAAAGAGTCATAGTCAAACACAAACAGGCCTTGCCCAGCTCAGTCGCTTAATACTTTACAAGCAGTAGGGTCCAAGCTCTTTTCTTTGCATACCTACCAGTTCTCTGAGAATTTGGAGAAAGAACCTTGAATTCAGGGATCATGGACAAGTCACTGCTTCCTCATCTGAAAAATATAGGGGTTGGGCTAAATCAGAGCTTCTTACCTCAGGTCAGTCAAGTTTCTGAACTCTCTAAGTTCTTGTAAAATGTCCTGTTTGCATGAGGATGTGCACTTTTTTTCCCCAAAGAGAGAGCCCAAATGGATTTGTGATGAGTAAAAGAAAAAGAGAGCCTTCAAGCCACAGGATGCCATGGTTCTGTGCTTCCTCAAGTGGAAAAGGAAATACTGAATATTCCAACAATAGCCTTGCAAGAAATTTGCTGCTAAGGTGCCCAGGTAGAGGTGTCCTCGTTGATGATGTTCTTTTCTTCCACCTCCAGTGTTTGAAAAAGGCGAGCACCAGGAGAGACAAACCAAAGACCCTTTTCCCTATCAGTACCAGAAGCCCACTGTGGAGCTGCTGGTGAGTACTGAGCGGCCCAAAGCAGGGCAGCGCCCCCAAGTCATGAAGCCCAAGCAGATTAGGAGTTGAGTCTGGAAAAGACATCCACTGATTTAGGCAAACTCTTCTTGAATTCACACTTCCAGAAACAGAATTACGTGGGATAAAAATGTCCATTTTTCACAGTTAACTTTATAAAGTTTCATTTTCCTTGTATTTGAACTATTTATTATCTGTCTTCCTCTGAATCCCACATTCAAGAATTTAGGAGATGCGCTTATTTTCAAAAACAGAATCTTTGCATGTTTAACTTTATGCACAGATAAATTTTAAACACTAGACATGCTGGGGAGGAGGGGTAATTTCTTCAGGAACGAGTGTGGTACAGTGGAAGTAATGGTTTGAAAAAAGAATCCAAAGATCTGTGGTTAAATCTCAATTCTACTATTTGACCTTGACCTTTGCAAATGAGACCCTCTCCATCCTTGCCTGAGCTTTCATCTGCAGGATGAGGATAAAGATATTGCCTTGTTTACTGCAAGGTTGTTGCCCAAATTAAGTGAGGTAACATGTCCAACTAAAGATATTGTAGTCATTAGAAACACAGAGATGAGTAAATAGCAATTTCGTTAAATACCAAATGAAAATCTTAGCTTGGTCCCTGAGCGAGCACAAACGTCACTTCTCAGTGTGAGAAGCACAGAATGTGGGAGCTTCTTGCCCGTCTCTTGTCCCGGGACAGGATCTGGACACCATGGAGGAGAGCTCTGAAATAAAGGTGGAAACGGACACTTCCAAGACCTCCTGGATTCGGAGTTCCATGGCTGCGAGTGGGAAAAGGATCAGCAAAGCCTTCAGTTACATCACAGGAGAGATGAAGGAGTGCGGAGAAGGACTTAAAGGTAGAGGTCCCGTGAGAGCAGCCCCTGATCCCCTAGAAAGGTCACATCCCATTGTCCCTCAGGAAACACATTGCCAGAGTTCTCTGCAGACCAGACTGAGTTCTGCTTCAATGGTCTTTCAAAGATAGGAGTTTCGCTGTTAAGACAAACCTACAGTCTCTTGGGATGTAAATATGATACGTGTAAGTGTGTGGGCTCTCGTTTCTGAACGTAAGAGTTTGCTTTCTCAAATATCCATCAGAGCGTTGCAGTCAGGCATTTTAGCCCTGGGATTCTAGAGCCAGTGTTCTAGAAAAAAATGCCTGCCTGTGAATGGCTTGTGGGAGAACTGAGTCTACTATTCCGGTAAATTCTCTTTAGCAATCTCTCCAGAGCTCAGGTCATGGGTGTGAATGCCCTCTACACAGCAAGAGGGTTTTCTTTCTGGATCCACCTTCTAGAAAATTCACGCCACTCTCATGAGGGCACAGACAGCTCAGGTTTGAAAAACAACCTAAAGACCACAACGAGCTGGCAATGGAGCTGAAGAGTTTTCTGGGCAGTCAAATGCCCTCTCAGTTCTTGGTTTACCCTCTTCTGTGGCAGGTGGCAGCAGGAGGCTGGCTTCCTGCAAAACCGCCTCGGATGTGGACATTCCCTCACACCTCAGGCCGGCCCACAGGGGCATCACCTGGGGCCATTGCCCCTGAGCACTGACTGACTCCCTGCCCCTGCTCCCTTTCAGACAAATCCCCAGTGTTCCAGTTCCTCGACTGGGTCCTCCGGGGCACATCCCAGGTGATGTTTGTGAACAACCCCCTCAGCGGAATCCTCATCGTCCTCGGCCTCTTCATCCAGAACCCCTGGTGGGCCATCTCGGGCTGCTTGGGCACTGTTGTGTCCACTTTGACAGCCCTCATCCTGAGTCAGGACAAGTAAGTGCCAGGAGACCCAGCGTCTGAGTGTGAGGCCAGAGGTCACTCCCTGTGTGGACCCATCGCCACCTTCCCAATCCTCTTCCTGCTTGGCTCCCACCTCAGAAACTCCTCCAAATAAGGACACATAACTAAAAGGAACCGTTCCATAATTATTTTGTAATAGCTCCATATTGTCTCCGGGAATATGACAGGTTGATGTCTTTGCTCCCCATGCCCAGAGGGGCCATCTGTTTGAAGGTGTGTGTAGTCAGGACCCTGTCGAGAAAAGTCTGACTCAGAAGGAAAATCAAGAAGGCAGCGCCCCTGCATTAGGCCAAGGGGAAGCCCCCACTTCACCAGCCCACCCCTCTCTCCCCCCAGGTCAGCCATCGCGGCAGGACTTCATGGCTACAACGGGGTGCTGGTGGGGCTGCTGATGGCTGTGTTCTCAGACAAAGGCGACTATTACTGGTGGCTTTTGCTCCCCGTCATCATTATGTCCATGTCGTGGTAAGTTTGCTTCTGAGGCTGTGGGTGCAGATCAAGGGCTGCCAATCTTTTTATCCCAGCTCCATGGCTGTCTGTCTAAACTCGAATTTAAGGGGGCATTTACTTAGCTTGCACAACAGAAATATCCACTGGAAATAATTACTCAGGTTAGACAGTGACAGCACCATGCCAGGTGATATATATACTGTATCTCGTTACCTACCATCCTTGACTCTTCATTTTTAACATCTGAAAGGGTTTCTGGTCCTACCCTGCTGGAGCACAGGGACAGACATGGAGGCCCACATAGGTTAAGAGCCACACCACGGGGTCGTATGGGTTTCTGGAAATCTCATTCCTCCTGCCCCCCCGTCCCAGCTTTTCCTTGTCCTTGGGACCCCTGACCAGACCAGGACAACCTCCCAGTGTAGGCTGAAGGCCCAGCCACCGGGCAGAGCACTCAGCGTGCCAGGGCCCCGCTCCTCCCTCACCTCCAGACATTGTGGGGCGCTCTGGCCATGAGGCTCGGGGCTCTCGGCTTGCTCAACAAACACTTGTTGAATGAATGGATGTGACTCCCTCCCCATCACTCCCCCAGCCTGTCCTCTCTCCTCATGCCTGGGGATGAAGCTGTATGACTCTTCAAGGGAGTTCTGACTCCCTGCCTTACAACTCCCCCCAGAAAGCCCGCCTTCTGAAGTTCTGAGCCTGGGCATTCACCCTGTCGCCGTGCTGGGCACAGGCGGGAGAGCCAGAGAAAGACCTGCTCAGGCCAGGCAGGCTCGGAGAGGGTGCCTGGTGGGCCACTTTTCCACAGGAGGGTACAGGGAGCCCCCTGTTCCCACTCAGTCTAGTGTCAGGGCCAGGGGGCTCTTAAACAACATCTCTGTGCTTCTGCCTCAGCCCCATCCTCTCCAGTGCCCTGGGCACCATCTTCAGCAAGTGGGACCTCCCGGTCTTCACACTGCCCTTCAACATCGCTGTGACCCTATACCTGGCGGCCACAGGCCACTACAACCTCTTCTTCCCCACGACACTGCTGCAGCCTGCATCCTCCGTGCCCAACATCACCTGGTCGGAGGTCCAGGTGCCCTTGGTAGGTATCATGGAAGGTGGAAGGGCAGCGTCTGTCCAAACTCCATGTTTTAAGGTGGCATTTATTTATTTTGCACATCAGAAACACCCAAGAGTAATAACTACTAACTATTATATAGTGCAAGGCACTCTATGCACAGCACCACGTGAACCACCATCCTTTTCTCTTTCTAAGAGCTAAAAGGGCCATTTCTGGTCCCCTCATCATAGCACAGAGGAAGAAACCGAGGCCAGGTTGAGAAATGTTCCTGAGGTCACAGAGCCATCAGCAGAGAGCAAAATTAAGCCTAAAACTCCAGCTTCCTGACTTCTAACCTGGGTTCTTTCTCTTTTCCTTCTTTTTTTAAAGTCTTTTTGATGCTTTCTTCCAGTTTCAATCCAGCTTATGCTGTGTATTTTCTTTCATTCAGTCTCGCTAAATCATTAAAGACACACACATCACACTACCATCTCCTGGCTTGAGAAGTCTCTGCTCCAACCTCCATAGCTTTCCATTCCCCTCGCTGAGGCATGCTCACACTTTAAAGCACAGGTGTTCCTCCATTAAGAAATACATATATGACAGAGCTTTTAAAGTTTTTTACAAGTATTCTGTATAGAATGCTGGCCTCTGGAAATCTGCCAAGATACTTAATAAGAAGGTAGACTAAAAGCATTAAACCGGCATGGAGAAACGTGCCCATTAGCTGTCTTATCTAAGGGGACACGTTCTCTCTGAGGCCCTCCTCCTTTCCGTTACACTGAACGACCCCACGGGCCTCACTCTGAAACTTCATTATCGACGATTCATCATCTAACCACAAAGCCACTTGGGCTTATTGAAGGAACTTTCAGAAATAATGATGCCCGGTTTCTCTCAGCATTGCGTAGTATGCAACAGCATGGCAGAGTAGAAAGAGGCCTGCATTTGACTAAGAAGCATTACTATTTAGGAAGAGAAAGAAATGTTGGCGTTAGCCCCTTCCTTGTTGATTTATGTGTGTGTGTGAGGACCTGGAAGAGCCAGAGGCAAGAAGAGGGGCCGCATTGGCAGTTCAGCTCCTTAGGGCTCCCTTTCACGGTATTTATCCAATCAATATCTTTCAAAGGCAAAATTGCTCTAATTGGTACGCTATGGGGAGATGATATTAGAAAAGGCAAGTTTAAGATGTTTTGCATTCTCCATGCTACATTTTCCATTGAAAAGTTATCTAGGAATTTTGTAGAAATTAAAAAAAAATTGGAGAATCCTGTGCAAATATTTCAGCACCCAGAGTTTCAGGAAAGAAAAGTTCAATTTTTGGTGGTTGTCCTTTAAGAAATAATTTTCTGGCTAATTGAATGGATTATGGTAATGATTAATAAGTTTTGTCTTTTTGATCATCATAATTAGAGCTTTAAGTTTGGGGGAAACAGGTGGTAACTGTCAGAGAGAGGGTCTAAAAATCTCAACAATTTTGAGTCTCCGTGTGTTCCTCTGCCGTTGTGGTCACTGAAGGGCCCCCCTTGGAGGACAGGGCCAGCAGGGGACTAACTTACTGAGCACCACTGCCTCTATATAAAACTCACTCGCTGGGGTTGGCCCAGTGGTGTAGTGGTTGGGTTCGCGTGATCCGCTTTGGCGGCCCAGGGTTCACAGGTTCGGATCCTGGGCATGGACCTACACACCTTTCATCAAGCCATGCTGTGGCAGCGTCCCACATGCAAAAATGGAGGAAGATTGGCGCAGATGTTAGCTCAGTGACAATCTTCCTCAAGCAAAAAGAGGAAGATTGGCAATAGATGTTGGCTCAGGGCCAATCTCCCTCACCAAAAAAAATAACTCACTCACCTGTCCTGTCTTTCCCCCACATGGTGACACCAGAGTGCCCATCCTGTTCTCTGTCCTGGGGTCACAAGAGACTGAGCCCAGAGGGTTAGCCCACTAGACCCACCCACCAGCTTCTATAGGGTCCTCCTGGCCCGCACACTCTCACCACAGCGTGAGGGCCCTTGAGCTCCAGGATCTCCTTCCCTTGACACCCTCAGGGAGCCGAGTCCTCTCAGAGGATGTGGGCTGAGAGGAGAACTGCCTTATCCTAATATATGCACACACTGGCCCCAGGACTCTGCTTCTCCTCAGCTCTCTGCCCAAAGGGTGAGACGACCCCAGTGCATCCCAGGACCGCCCAGAGCTGCCTCCCTGGAGCAGTTTCCTAGCTCAAGGGCCTCTGGCCAGGCTTCCAAACCACAGGGCCCAAACCCAGTCACGGGGGAAGCCTGCATGCGCAGGATCCTTTTCCCAAACTCCAGAGCACGCGTGCAAGTGCCCACAGGACATTGGACCCTGGTCTCCTCACCGCCTTCTTCTCTCATAGTCAGGCCGCTGCTCCTGAGATGCATGGAGGCCTGGCTCAGGCCGTGCTCATCCATCAGTCACCATTTGCTGGGTTTATCCACCAAAAGGCAGATGTGATGATGACACCACCTTTTCAGGGGCTTTTCTGCAGATTCTAGTTCAATTGCTCAACCAGACCGGACTCACATGACCACAGCCCAGACACGTTGTTCTTGCAAATGCAAAGGACCATGCCTCCATCTGATATTTAGCCTCCCAGTTATCTTTTCAGCCTTTCAAAAGATGTTACAAGAACGTTTTCAAAGCCCAACTTTGATCAGACATCTATTACTTTCCTAACGAATAACACCCTCATTTGAAGAGTTTTCAGTTTCTCTTCACTGGGGGTTTTGTGCCTCACATTCACGCTTCCAATAAAGGAAACTTAACAGCCCAAGCCCTTAGGGTTCTAAGAACTCAAGATTAAAACAATAAAGCTTGTCTACCTTTTAGAGTCAACTTATTTGAATAAAAATATCTTGGAAACCGGTAGCAAAATGTTAGCGTGGACCGGTTGGCACCACATCGTTTCCAGCCAAGGTTCAAGTTGTCTCTCTTGCCTTTATAATCACGTGTGATCCTGTTGTACCTACAGCTTTTGCGAGCCATCCCTGTTGGAATCGGCCAAGTGTATGGCTGCGATAACCCCTGGACTGGAGGCATTTTCCTCTTAGCTTTGCTCATATCTTCACCTCTTATTTGCTTGCACGCTGCAATCGGATCCACCATAGGGATGTTAGCAGGTTAGTGTCATCACTGCTCCCTTATTAATGAGCCGTAAGGATGTTAGTGCCTGGGGCCAGCTCCAAAGAAAATATCGTCCTGTGTCTTCAATGCTCCACCTGCTTATTCCTGTAAACTTTCCCTCCTTCCCTTGTACCGTGTTTTTCCATTTTTGATGCCAGTGCCCTCAGGCTCCCCTGAGCAAAAGCAGTCCTGAAGACAGGCTTTGATATTAGTCATTTACACTTTAGTATAAATTTAAAGTTGAGGAGGGGTTTCTTCTATGCATGTTTGTATTTTGAGTCTCATCTCTAATCATGATAAGAAGGATTTGGTCTCCATTAGAGAACATTAAGATATCCATGAAGAAGGAGAGGTCCTCTTTATCTAACAGGGGAAAGACCTTCCCTGGACCATTTAAATCAGACTTCAGATACGTTACTCAAAGGGTCTCTTCTACCCATAACAGCTTAGCCCCTAACATTCATGTGGCTCTGTGGCCATTTGATTCCTTCAGGTGTTTTTTCACTGAATTGAATCAGAAGTGCTTTAGTATAAACACCTAACAGGGTAACTAGTCTGGGCTTTGAGGACCGTGGCGGGTTTCAGCGCTGACGCATGCCTCTCTCGCAGCGCTCGCTATCGCCACGCCTTTCGACTCCATCTACTTCGGCCTGTGCGGCTTCAACAGCACGCTGGCCTGCATCGCCATCGGCGGCATGTTCTACGTCATCACCTGGCAGACGCACCTCCTCGCCATCGCCTGCGGTAGGTGCTGCCCGCGGGATTCTCGTCCTGCCTCGGGTGATGCCGGTGTCTGTCCCCGCAAGGACAACCATCCTGAGAAAATTCTGCTGATCCTCCAAAGACAAATATGAGGAATTGCTTGCTTTATAAAAGGGCTTTTATTTAAAACTGTTCTGAATGGTTGTTTAGTGATTAATACATTAAAAACCATTTTTAAGTGTTCGGCCACATGAAACAGATCTTTTAGATGGTGTTTGGTTGGTGTTCGTGGGCTGTCTCTGTGATTGCTAATTTCCCCGTGATTGAAACTAACTGGTAGAGTAACCCTCATGCAAATTGATCTTTATATCTGGAATTGGGCGATTTACATCAGATGTCCCAATTAACCTTAAGCACCCAGACATTGACCATAGGCCCTTCAAATAGTCCTTACGTTGAAGGAATGCTGAGAGATGCTGGGCCTACCACCAGCTGTGCGCTCAGTAACTCTCTAATAAAAGCTTGCAGTTGTTAATATGCTGGGGACAGTCAGGCTGCTTTCAGTTGAGAAATTGAGGGTTCAGAAGCAAAGCCCACTTATACTGGCCCGTTTTCACAGAACCTCCAGGCTGCACTTGGCTCTTCCCAGGGGCCAGCCTGATCAGTGCCTTCCACACGCAGAGCCTAGAAGACCAGGCAGTAGGCATCTTTGGTCTTCCTCAAGCATGCAGAACATTGCTCCTCCCTGGAAACTCATATTATGTTAATAACTTGTGATGAAATATTCCAGCGGGGGGTCTGGGATTCACTTGCCTTGGCTGTATAGTAAAATTTTCATTTATGGTTTATGCTGCTAAATGTTCCTTTGCTAGAATGCAAGGTGGTGGGACCCAAGAGAACTGTTACCACTCGATTCTGGCCCTTTTTAACTGAGTTCATCTGCTGCCTTAGCTGTGCCGGCATTTGCGTGGAATGTCACACTTTCCAAAACTGCCAAGCAATAGAAACATATTTCAATTTTTTTTTAAATCTAAGAGAGAGCGTTTCTGGCATAAAATCTATGGGGAGAGAAGTTGTAGATGAAGATTGAGATGCTGTTAGTCACTGGGCTGTTTCTTGGTTCTTTTTCCAGCACTGTTTGCAGCCTACCTGGGTGCTGCCCTGGCCAACATGCTATCTGTGGTGAGTCAACATGGGCTAAGAACATGCCACAGCACCCTTCCTGGTGTTCTCTCAGCTCCCCAAAGCCGACACATACCCCTCCTCCAGGAAGCCTTCCCCGATTCACCCCTCTTGTCTCAAATCACACTTCTCACCTCAGCACCCACTAGACTAAAGGAGCTGGGACTCAAATGTTTAAATGTCAACTGTTGGTCAATCAAATCTCATTCTCAGTGGGCAAATGGTGCTCCTCATAGAAAGACAATTTGAAGAGCATTACCTTGTAAATCAAACTCCTGTCAACTGTATCATCCTCTAGAACTAGTTTTAAGTGTTTATTATTTACTATTTTTTTGTATGTTTATAGATTGTCTGCCCAACAAGCTTGTGGGCCGGTGTACATCTTCGTTTGTCCCATAGCAAGTAGCACAGAGTCAGGAGTCACGAGGGAAGGCTCCAGGGAAGACAGGGAGCTAAGCCCCAGCTGTGCCAGAGGGAAGCCAGAGCTGGCGGCTGTGGGCATGTGCAGTAGTCCGAGAACCCCTTCTTTGTCTGAGCCCCAGTGTGGGGTGGGTTGTAAGGTCGGAAGGAGCTGTATGGCCACTCCCAGCCCCCCACATACACTGAGAGGGGCCCAGGCCCCAGCAAAGAGCACTCAGGGCTCAGCCTGCAGCCCATGCCTCCCCTTGGAGATGGGTTCAAGGGCACATCTCATACTCACATAGGCAGCCAGGAAAAGTCCCGCTGGTCTGGCAGGTGCGGATGGAGTCGGGCCTTCAACTCACCGCAGTCTAAATCCCTCCTTCACTCCTAGTGAAATTGAACAGTTTAGACTTAGCGTAGGAAGGAATTTTCTAAGCAATAGAATTGGCATCCCCTGATGCCATCGGGTGTCCCCCGATGGACCAAGTCGCTCCTCTGGGCCCCATCACATTTTGCACGTGCATCTGCTGCAACACTTATCATACAATATTGCAATGAGTCTAGGACACGTCGGTCCTCTTCCACCTTCAGAACAGAGGCCCAGTTGTATTCTTATCTTTATCTCTAGTACCTATTACAGCATCCAGCACATAGGAGGTGCTCAAGAAATGCTAAATGAATGAAACCCTAAGGCAATGAGCACCCCCTCCCCTACCATGGGGAATATTAGAGCTGGGGCTGAACAGCCCCATCAGAAGCACTGCCAGGAGACAAGAGTATGCAGCATGGCTGCTGTGGCTCCTGTCTGCCCTGGGCTTTCCCATCTCTTCTTGCACCCATCCTCTCACCCAGTCATCCAGCCGATCAATACGTGTCGCGTGCCTTCCTTCGACAAGGTCCTGGAAGGGCTATGAAACAGGAGGCTTTGGTTCCTGATCACAGGCATTCACAGGGTGACCGGCCCTTTCCTCTGTGCACAGAGAAGTTACAGGTTATACCACTCAAGTTACACATTTTTCAAACCAAATTAAGTTTGCTTTCTGTGTGCCTACTATGTTTAAGACACTGTGCTGGCCACTCTCAGGGAGACGAAAAGTACAGGCTCTTAACTCACACTGAAGGAATTTCCAATCTCCTTGAGGAACAGGATATAAAAATGTTGACTGATGCCTGTGAGACCATCCCAGCTGTCCACAGAAGACAGCACTTAGGGGCTGCACTCTTTCGCTTTCTGACTGGCACACGTGTGTGCAGCCCCATGTCTTCAACAATGCCACCCTCTACTTGATGATGACCACGTACTGAGGACCATTGACTGAGCACTCAGCACTCAGTAGGCACTAGCCACTAACTCTCTGAGTAGGTATTACTATCCCTGTTTTGCTGTTAAGGAAATAGATCTCAGAAAGATGGAACGACTACAACAAGGGGATCAGAGCTGAGACTGGGAACTGGGTCTGTGGAACTCCAGAGCCACATCTGTTCCACTACAGGACTGGAAAGGGATATTTCCCGAATCACCTTGTTTGGTCTTAGCAGGGCTTTGGAGAGTCTCACTGAGTGGAATTCATCATTCATGTGTATTCCTTACAACACAGTTCTGATGCTAGTCTGTCACTGTTCTTCCCCACGTCCCGTCCCACCCAACAGTGCCATCTGTGAAGGCACATGACTGGCATCGTTGCCTCCATGGTATTACCTGAGATTTTTACTACTCGTAATAAAATGATGTTTGGTGGTGAGGGGGCATGACTGATTCTGCCTGGGAGCTGAATTTGTAGGCTCTTTGCTAACAAGCTATCCACTTATCTCAAATGAAGAGTGTAGAGGGGTATTAAAAAAACCCCAGGGCATCTTAAGGAATAAAAAACAGGGCAACAACATGAGAAAAGGAGCTGGGAATGGGGAAGCTCTTGAGAAGAGAGGTAGCCACTCTCCACCTCCAGCTCCCTGGGTCTAGGATTCACATCTCCGCCTCTCTCCAGACGTCTGCTCTATTTCCCTGCGACCCTCTGTGACGGGTTCCTTCTGCTGCACACAGCCACCAAATGGCCAGCCAGCGCTCATTGGCTCTCTAGTCCTTTCAAATCAAGAGCCTCTGGATGCAGTCTTTGCACCTCTGAGTTCAAATTCTCCAGAGATGGATTCTATTCCTGGGTCATCTCCCTCTGGGAAGCTGCATTTGAGTCAGGGGCCTCACTCTAGTCCAGTCAGCTGTGACTGAAGGAAAAAAGGGAACTTGAACTACAAAATGGCTGCCAAAGCCATCCCTTCAACAGGGCCTATGGGAGACGGCAGGGAATGGCCATAGTTCCTAGAGCTGGAGGTGAAGCCTGGCCAGACACCCCAAGAAAAAACATGTCTCCTACATAAAGGGATATTATAATAGGGTTCCAATGGCTGCATTTTGAAGATTGTGTGTTCACCCATTACAATGCACGCTGATAACGCTGGCAAGATTTTATTTACATTGGTCATGAATTCAGTGTTATTCCTACCAATGCCCGCAAAGAGCCCCCTCCTCTCTCCAGGGCTGATAAAAGAGCCAATGAAACAGGCACAAGCATCTGGTGACCAAGGCTTCTCTTGTGTTCTCCCTTCCCCCCAGTTTGGATTACCCCCCTGCACCTGGCCCTTCTGCCTCTCAGCACTCACCTTCCTGCTCCTGACAACCAACAACTCTGCCATCTACAAGCTTCCACTCAGCAAAGTCACCTACCCAGAAGCCAACCGAACCTACTACCTGTCCCAGGAGAAAAACAGAAGACCATCGACCATAGCAAAGTACCAGGCCTACGATGTCTCCTAAGTTGCCCTTTCCAAAATATGTCACTGTAAACTCAGCCTTCAATAGGTTATCCAGGTCACCAGGCTGAAGGCCACTTAACCTCTCCTTCTATCTATTCTGTGATTCTCCCTCTAAACAAGCTTACACCCTAGTTATTCCCACGCACAGGGAAATTTGTGTGTAGTCACCACTTAGGAACCTCTCTCTTCTAAGATGCACAATACTTGTCAAAGATAGGCTTAGTTGAGACTTGATACCTATAGCTCACTCCATAAGAGCTCCCTTTGCGGGGAACTTGCCCTCTTCTGCAAACTAAGCCACATCCCTAGAGAGAACCCACCAAAGAGGGGAGAGAGATTGCTGACGTGGTCATGCAACTCAGTCATTTAATGTAGCAATGCCCAGCGTCCTGAAATGTGCATTAGCTTGAAAAGCAACAGGCTGGTCTGCCCCAGCTCTGCCAATAATGAATTCCCACCACTCAGTTGAGTCCGTCCCTGCTCCCAGCGTCAATTTGTTATTGGTTTCACGACGGGGAGGGACTCTGTGGTCCCTTCTACCTCAGAAGTGCTGATTCTTCGCTCTTTCCTGGAAACTGACAAAATCAGCATGGCCAACAAGTAACTACTTTGAGTTAAGTAAAAGATGGAAAGGTTACCTGAAGAAGAGGCAGGACAATTTTAATGTTCTATGGAGATTGATTCTGGAATCATGAGAAGATGTTCTCCAGACTTGGGGTTAGAAGCCTAAATTCACTGGAAATGCCACATGCCTTCTTTTACATAACAGAAATATCTCTGGAAATGTCATAAGATGACAAATGATCTTTTTCAACATTCAAATCGTATTTTAAACAAATGTATCTGCTTTTGTAGTATTCATAAACATACTCTCATTAAACGGTTAAGTTTGCAAGTTGGTGTCAGGGTTTTCTTAAAATGGGGCTCACCTGCATTGTTCACACATGGCCCACTGGAGGGGTTTTCCACAGCCAAGCTTGTGTCTGAAAAGAGATGTGCATGGGTTAAAAATTATCAGAAGAGGGTTTGATTTGCTGACAACGGGAATAATACAGAAATAACCAGGGTCGTTGTTTTCTGTTTGAGTTGAAATGCAGGCTGTCGACAACCCATCTCACTTTTTAGGGGATAGTCTTGCACCCCAAAATTACAAATCCAGTCTGTCTTGAATGGCCAATAACTCTTATTATTTGGTTACTCTGGTTATAGCATTGAGCTCCTAAAGCACAGGACCCCTTTGTGGGAAGCCACGTGGCTCAGCCTTCCCACCCTTCCCCCAGAGGAGGGCGAATGAACCTCTTACAGAGCCTTGATGGGGCCCATCCCCTCTCACACTCTTCCAGTTTAGCCTGACGGGGTGAGGACAGGAGACAGGGCAAGGAGGACAGACCCTCTCTAAATGCAGCTTCAAGGAAAGAATTCTATTTGACCAAAATCCATCATTTAGAAAAAGTTAGTGTCTGCTTTTATCTTTTCCTTTCTCTGTCTGGCCTGAGATCCCAGCCATCCTCTGCCAGCCCCAGAGCCTTGGGCTGCTCTCTCTCCCCCAGATCCAGGTCATATCTAGCCAATTATGACTTCTCCAGGAAAATGAACACTTCTCGCTGGAAACAAGTCCTCCCCATCGGAGAGGGAACGAGTCACACTCCAGAGGCTACCTCTGAGTTTGTGATCACACCTGGAGGCCAAGAAGGTCTCAGGTTGTATTTTAATGACCATGGAGTTAAGGGTCTCTGAAGATTAAGCATCCAGGAGTTTCACCAGAAAGCTGTTTATGCTCACAGCTCACTCAGCTGCCCCAGAACCTCTAAGTGATGACATAGAACTATTAAAATACCGCTTTTCGTGCATTTTCCACCGAAGTGTTATAATCTGGTTTTATTAAGAGCAGGAAACCCTCTACGGACATGCCGTTCTGATTATTGACCATTAACAAATCCCTTCAGCTGTTCTAAGTATTTCAATATCCTCACCTGTAAAGCAAATTGAGTTGGCGCAGGACACCAAGCAAGGAGGAAATAGATGGGATAAAAGAATTTGACTTATGAAAATGTACAATGTCCATAGGATTTCAAAGTAGTCAGTCTACTCCAGCACTTCAATTAGGTGTCAACAGAGGAGAGCGGGAGCAGCTCACACCAGCTCCTGAGAAGTGATCATGCAAGTGAGCACGTCTCTCCCAGCACCATTCAGTGACATCTCACTGAGAGCTTGAAATCAGCCACGGTGGCAGTATTTACACCACAGAAATCAGCAAACTACAAATATGGGCTTTTTTTTCCCCTCCAGACAAACAGCTTACCAGCGCACCACTGCCAAATTAATTTGGTGGAAGAAAAGAAAACCATTTCAGGACTCCTAGCCAATGACTCAGAAACTAGGGCCAAAATATTCAATCCAGCAATGCTCCATGGATGCCATTCCACATCCAAAAGGCATTTGAGAGAATAACAAACGTGTTCTCAGGCATAAAAAAAGAACTTAGAGATTTACCCGCAGAGTCCTACATTGAAAATACTCTAAGTGGAAGGACCCAAATAAGAAGATAAACGAATCTAGGAAATGCAGCAAGGGACACAGAAGTATAGGGGTGATCAAATACTTGGTAATGTTTATAATTTATTAGGACCAAAGGGGAAAAAATAGAAGAAATACACCATTACAACCTAGAGCTGGAATATTAAGTGATGGTGGAGGCCACCAAGCCAGGGCGGAATGGGGAGATGTGGGAATGGTGACAAAAGAAAGACGAAAGCCTGTTCAAGTACTGAGCTTGTACAAAAATTGATAAGTTTTAAAAAGTCTACAGGGGGGCTGGCCCAGTGGCGTAGTGGTTGAGTTCATGTGCTCTGATTCAGTGGCCCAAGATTTGTGGGTTCGGATCCCAGGCATGGACCTACAACTGCTCATCAACCCATGCTGTGGTGACATGCCACATATAAAATGGAGGAAGACTGGCATAGATGTTAGCTCAGGGCCAATCTTCCTCAAGCAAAAAGAGGAAGATAGGCAACAGATGTTAGCTCAGGGGCAATCTTCTTCACCAAAAAAAAACAAAAAAGGCTACAGGGAGGAATAAACATGGGTGATAAGGGCAACCACCACGAGAACAAAATTAGAATTATAATTTTTGAACTAGAAGAAAATTCCATCTTTCCAATGGAAAGCGGAAAAGGAGAAAAATATTATAGAAAGTCCCCCTAAAAATATCGCAAGTACGAAAAATAAATAGATGGCAGAAACTAGTCATAATATGACAGTAATTGACCAAAAGAAAGGTTAATTATTAAATTTACTGCTGGAAGACAGAGACTCTTGGTTGTATTTTTCAGAAAGACCTAACGGGGGCTGCTGGGAAGACAGCAGTACAGGAAGACTCTGAAGTCACCTCCTGCTATGAACACAACAAATCCACAACCCCCTGTGGAAAACTTCCTCTGAGAGATATCTGGAAACTGGATTAAAAGAACCGCCACAACAAGGGATGACACTGATGGGGGTGGAAGAGGCAGAAATACACCCCGCTGAGGAAAAAACCACATCCTAGCAGCAGGGGTTCACAGCTGGGAACAATCTCAAAGGTGTGAAGCTTTTCCCAGGGCAGTGGGAGGATCCCAGCAGGAGATCTATGCCACATGAGGCATCCCAGCCTTTCAATTCAGCACAACCCAGACGAGATCCCATAATACCAGGCTTTGCTAGCTTTGAAAACCGATGGGGAATACCTCCAGAAAAACTATCAGACTTCAGTGAGAGAAACACCTGCTCTTAAAGGGCCTACACACAGATTCACTCATGCTGGAAACCAACACAGAAACACCAGAAAAAAGTGCATAGTCCATTGGTAAAATGACTCACTTACTAACCTCTGAACACATCTCAGAGAGGCAAGAGGCAGCTGGGCCCACCTCCTTAATGTTCAATATCGCTAATTATTAGGGAAATGCAAATCAAAACCACAGTAAGATATCACCTCACACCTGTCAGAATGGCTATAATTAAGAAGACAGGAAATAACAAGTGTTGGAGACGATGTGGAGAGAAGGGAACCCTCACACACTGCTGGTGGGAGTGCAAACTGGTGCAGCCATTAGGGAAAACAGTATGGAGATTCCTCAAAAAGTTAAGAATAGAAATACCATATGATCCAGCTATTCCACTGTTGAGTATTTACCCAAAGAACACAAAAACACTAAGTTGAAAAGATATTTACACCCCTATGTTCACTGCAGCATTATTCACAATAGCCAAGACTTGGAAACAAGCTAAGTGTCCATCAATGGATGAACAGATAAAGAAGATGTGGTATAAATATACAATGGAATATTACTCGGCCATAAAAAAGAGAAAATCGTGCCAGTTGTGACTACAGGGATGGACCTTGAGGGTATTATGCTAAGTGAGTGTTATACGGGGAAAAATCAAATACTGTATGATTTCACTCATATGTGGAAGCTAAAAACAACAACAAACAAACACATAGACACAGAGATTAGATTGGTGGTTACCAGAGGGGAAGGTTCCTCAAAAAATTAAAAATAGAACTAGCATATGACCCAGCTATTCCACTTCTGGGTATTTATCCAAAAGAAAACAAAACACTAACTCAAAACGATATATGGGGGCCAGCCCAGTGGTGTATTGGTTAAGTTTGCACACTCCGCTTCGGCAGCCCAGGATTTGTGGGTTCAGTCCCAGGTGTGGACCTATACACCACTCATCAAGCCACGCTGTGATGGAGTCCCACATACAAAAATAGAGGAAGACTGGCACAGATGTTAGCTCAGGAAGAATCTTCCTCAAGTAAAAAAAAGGAAAGAGGAGGATCGGCAACAGATGTTACTTCAGGGCCAATCTTCCTCACCAGAAAAAAAAAGGTATATGCACTGCCATGTTCATTGCAGCATTGTTTACAATAGCCAAGATATGGAAACAATCTAAGTGTCCACTGATAGATGAATGAAAAAAGAATGAAAAAATATATATATGTATGTATATATACATATACAATGAAATATTATTCATCCATAAAAAAGAATGAAATCTTGCCATTTGCAACAACATGGATGGATCTCAAGGGCATTATGCTAAGTGAAATAAGTCAGACAGAAAAAGACAAATACCATATTATCTCTCTTATATGTGGCATCTAAAAAAATATTTTTTTTTTTTTTTAAAAAAAGCTCATAGATACAGAGAACAGATTGGTGGTTTTCAGAAGCAGGGAATAGGAGGTGGGAGAAATGTGTGATCAGTTTTTGTTTTTGTTTAAACAAATTGAACAACAACAAAAAAGAATGATGTAAAAAGGACAAAAACATGTAATCATCATAAACACATATGTACGTAAACAATCAGCCACAAAATACGTCAAGCAACAATTGACTGAACTAGAGGGAGAAATAAATCAATAATTATAGATAAGATTTTACCAAAACCTCAGAACTTGAAACATCAAGACAACAAAAAATGAGCAGAGATATCAGAGATATAAACAATAGAATTACGAAGTATGAACTATTGCATGCGTGTAGGATTCTGAACCCTCTCACTCAATACCTCCCCCAAAAAAACCAAGTCGAGAGCACACATTCTTTTCAAGCACTGGTAGAACATTTACAAAATAGACCACGTATTATGCCATCAGACAAGCTTGGGCTCCTCATGCGATGCTGGTGGGAATTGACCAGTGCAGCCACTTGGAGAGCAAGTCTTCAGGATCAACGTTAAGCATACACACCCCCTGTGACCCAGAAATTCCCCTCTAGAGTATGTGCTGGTCCCAGGAAGACTGCTCAGCATAGCAATCACTGGGACACACAGAGCTGGAGGAGAATGTAGAGGCAAAGCAGGGGGGCAGGCCACAGAGTCCTACACAGCCGGTGGAAGCCCAGGACCACAGACATAACAACGTGGATAGATCTTAAAACCTAGCGCTGGGTCAAAAATAAGAAAATGCCATTTATGATCAATACTATTTGCATAAGTTCAAAATGCCTGCACTCCAAACAGTACGTATTTTGCAAGGGCACAAAAAAAAGGTGCACTGGAATGCAGGAGGGAAAAGAGAGTGGAGAATAAAACTGAAAAGACGCACACACTTTCATACACAGAAGAAAGGTCGTTGCACGGACCAGTGAAAAGAATATGCAGGAACTAAGCCTCATGGTGAACTCCACTCTGCTGGAAAAAAATTAAAATGAGTGGGTCATGGTGTGAGCTCTGCTCAGCCATGTCAGAGCCTCTGGTTGTCAGTGTCAGAGTGACCTCAGAATTGGGGCAAGGTCAAGCTGCAAAGCCCCCAGCCCTCCTTTCTGCCTCCACTAGCGTTCGGAAGCATTCTGGCCACGCTACAAAGTGCTACATACATTGAAAAAAAAAGGTTTCTGCACTTTGCCTCCAAATTAGAGGAACATTTTGATCCCTAGAGTAACAATAGTAATGAACATATGTATTGATTTCCGCTTTTAGAATGTTTTAGAATCTCTGACGAAATGTGGAAATAAGCGGAATTTTTTTATTGTTGAGATTGCAGACAGATGGGAAAGAAAAGACATTCCTGAAAATGAGAGATGTAGGAACTGAGGCTGCGAAATGAGTTCACAGAGAGCATGGACCTAGGATAAAAAGAATAAATTCATGTAACCTCCCACAGTCTTCAAAACGAATTGGTGATTCAAACAGGAGGTGGGTGTGGAAAGGTCCCAGCTCTAAAGACAAAGCTGGTTTTGAATCCAGCCCTATTCCGTTACTTACTGGCTGGGGGGTTAATCGCTCAGAGCCTGCAGTTTATTATCTACAAAAGAAGGACCATACCTTCCTAAGAGCAGTGTTCACGTGGAGGCTAACCAAGAACCCCTGGAACGGAACCAGTCCATGCCGGGGCCCATCGGCACTGATTCCCAGGCAGCCCCAGTGACCAGAAACCCCCAGCAGCGCCTGGGCATCATCTCATGGATTTTCTTTAAAACGTGGGTGTCCAGGGCCAGAGGGGCCAGATCAGAACCCTTTCTTAGCTGTAAGATGCTACGGAAAGGAATGGCTGGACATCAAAGTGGGGATGCACTGTCCCCTCATTTCACCGTTTGAACTGTCCTTCCTCTTCCCACCTTCCCAGAGCAGAGCACCACCTGTTTTAGGAAAACTTCCTCAAAACAAACTCCTCAGAGGCCCCCTAGTCTCCTATTCCCTTAAAGTCACGACCATGGAGGGTGCTGCACAATTGTTCTCCGCTTTAGTTATGTGCATCTTTTCTCTCCAATTAGATTGCAAATCCTGTGAGGATACTGGTTGTAATATACACACCCAAATATACATACAACACACACACTCATACACATACATACACACATGGATATGTACACACATGCTATATACACAGGAGTGCGTACATATGTGCAGGCATACGGAAAGATACGCACATGTATGTATACACGTGTGTTTATGTGTTCATATATATATATCGCCACATAAATAAGTACAGCTACATACACACACACACACACACACACAGTTGTTTTTGTTGTCTCTTTCCTTTACAGAACTAGCCCACTGATGGGCACATAGTAGCCCCCAAAATTAATTGAATAATTGCCTGAAACACCCTCCCACTCCCACTCTCTCTCCCTCCAGAGAGTCTGTTCACTCATACTGGCTGGAACTCGACATCTGTTTCACACACACAACCACACATGCACAATAAACACGCAGAATCTCCTCCAGCCAGCTGACTGGAATCTCATCTCCAACACTTCCTGCCTGTAGCCTCCTCCCAACATGGATTCCTAAATAGTGTCAGGGAAAGAACTCTCCAGAACGATACACACCATTGAACCCATTTCATCATTTTTAGGGTAATAACTTCAAGCCTCTACAAGCGTCCTTTTGCACCATCCTTTCCTTACAGAGCCTCCACAGTTGGAACCTGAATCAAGTAACGGTCTCGGGTGAGGCAGGTAGATGGTAGACCAGCAGCTCCCAAACTTGAGCAAGCATCAGAATCACCCAGAGAGCTCGTCAAACACAGCTTTCTGAACCCCTGCCCCAGAGTTTCGGATTCGGTAGGTCTGGGGCAGGCCCTGAGAATTTGCATTCCTAACAAGTTGCCAGGTGAAGTTGATGTTGTGGATCCAGTGACCACACTTGGAAAGCCACTGGCATAGACTTAGAAATAGGATGGTGCCTCCAATCATGCCTTCCTCCTTCTTGGCATGGTGTAATGCACTGGTTGACAAACTCTTGCCCATACAAGAATCATCTGTAGTGCTAATTAAAACACAGATCCCTGGGCCTCAATCCCAAAGATTTTGCTTTAGTAGATCTGGGTGGAGCTGAGAATCTGAACTTCTAACAAACTCTTGGCTTATGTGGATGCTGCTGGTTCAAGGTCCAGCCTTTGAGATCATTGCATAGGTACTTAGACCTGGGTAGATTAGAGTCACCTGATTCTGATGCCCAGGCCCTACTCTAGACCAACTAAGTCAACAGTGGGCATGGGCACTGGGGATTTCTTAAAAGCTCCTGGAGTGATTCCATGGTGCAGCAGGGTTGAAAACAACTGTAGTGTCTGTTTCCTGGGCCCCAACCTTTCTCCAATCAGAGTTACTCCTAGAGACTGCTAAGCCCTCACCATCCTCAGTCCCCAGGAAGATTTTGATAAGGGGCATTGGGCCCAACATGGGTGCAGTGAGAAGGCCTGGGTGCCTGGAAGCAGGAGGGGCATGCGCAGGAGGCACAGACAATCCTCTGTGAAGTGACGTTAGCCTCTTTCTCAGTGTTCTTGGGTCCCAGCCCTGCCCCCTAAAGGAGACTAGATAAAGATAAATGAAACCACTAACAGGAAACATCCAGCCCAATAGGCTGAGCAGACAAGCAAGGTTTTGCATTGGCCCCGGAAGCCTGCAGGGTGAGCAGCCTTGACCCTGGAAAGGAAGAGTTGAGCAGCGGGACTGTCAGCAGCACCTCCGTCCACGCTTCTGTCAGTCAGAGGTCCATCTCTCTGGCCCTGTGGGCGCAGGCAGCGCTGGTCTGGTGGAGAGGTGTGCCTAGAGGTGAGAAGCTGCAGGTGTGCTGTGTGAACAGGTATGGGATGGGGGTCGAGGGCAGCCCTGTGGGTGGGCACAGAAAGTAGAAGGGATGGGAGGCCTATGCTCTGCAGGTGCACAGGAATGTGGGCATGTGGTGCGACTGGAAAGGGAGCTCCATCAAGACCTGCATGCGAGAAACCCTGGGCAGGTAGACATCTGAGATAAGGTTCAAGAAGACGGAGAAAATCAGAACACAGAGAAGTGCGGAGAGCAAGTGCTGGTGGGCCGAGTGGTCCTTAACCGGAAGAGGGCAAACAGCAGGCCGGTTTTGGTAATAAGACGAGGCTCCACTCCTCTGTGAATGGCCTGGTGGGGCCAGGATGGGACAGGGATAGGGGTGGCTCTCACTCCTTTCCTCACCCCTTGCTTCTTGAGGAGTCATTTTGAGTCAAGAGGACCCACCAGAATGTTGGAGAGAGACTGTCATCTACAGTGCGGCCTGAGTGGACAAGGAGGGTTACAGGAGGGGCACATGAGTAAATCGGGAAGCAGAGCATTTGAACATCCCGCTCGCCAGGCCACAGCCCAGACCAGCTCCATCAGAATCTCTAGGGTGGACCCGAGTAGGAGTAGTTTTCAAAGTTCCCCAGGAGATGCTGGCCTACAACCAAGATTGAACCCCCCTGCAGTGGAAGGTGTGGTGGGGCACTCAGTGCTGTGTCTGTGCTGGGCTGTGGGCCAGTGCCCTGGAAGATAGGCATGAGGGAGGCAGGTTACAGGGAGAAGATTCTCTAAAGAGTCATCAGCCAGGAGGAGGCACAGGCATCATTATTTGGTCAAGGGAGAGCTGTCATGCAGTTCTTAACCTCTGGAGCTGGACGCATTTAAGCTGTGCTCCTGGCCCCACTAAAGATCTGGCGAATCCTATTCTGCTCATCTGACTGTTTTTGTTTTTGAACTCCCTGAGAGACAGTGGTGCCCAGCTCGTTTCTGGCAACCCTAGCATGGAGCACAACAGAGAACGCAGGGCCCAGATTGAGGTGAGGGTCTGGAAGGCAGGAAGGGGGCTGGGGCTGGAGTGCCCACCACCATTCCTGAGCTGCAAGTTTCCCGTGCTCCTGGGACCCCACCTTGGCTCCCTGGCCTTGGTCGAAGCTCTCAACAGGAACATACTGTGAGCCCCTTGCAGACAGGGATGGAGATTCGTACGTCCTGGAGCCCCCACATTCTCGGCCCAGGCGCAGTGAGAGAGTGACAGACACGGTTAAACTAAAGTAAATCCTCTAAGCTATGTCCAGAAAAATGTGGCATTCCCTCCTCCGTTTTCTTCTATCCTCCAATTCTACCTCCTTTCCTCTCCTCCATAGATCGCTCAATCCTCTGACAGGCAAGTTATTTGCAAGTTAAAATGATGTGCCGTCTGTCCTGTTTCCTGTGCGTAGGTGGCCTCATGGGCATGGGACCCATGCATCACATGGGCCTCAGATTTGGCTTAATACTCTTCTGTCACCATCTCGAAACTCTGAATAATTTTTGAGCGAGTGGATCCACATTTACATTTTGCACTGGACCCTGCGAATTATGTAGCCTGTTCTGCACTGGGCTCTTGCTGGAGATTGGAGCTCTCTCCCATGGCAACAGCACCAAAACTCCCCCTATGCTTTTCAAATTCGCTCCTCATCCGTGACAGCATGAGACAACAACATGACACTCCAGTATACACAAAGGGACCTCAAGAAGAGAAGGGCGAGTACCCAAGGGAAGAGGGAAATGCAGAGAGAGGTGGCACCTGCCACCTGGGCTCCATGGTGCAGGGACTGGAACAAGCCAGGAGGACACCCAGTGACCAAAATGTTCATGAATTTCCTGGCTGGAGCAAATCAAAAACCTAGACAGTCCCCTACTCATAGCCAACCAGCAAAACACTCTACTGTAGAAAGGCAAAAGGGCAACCGAACTTCCCCCTGCCTCTCACACTCCCTGGAATAGATGCTGAGCAGGACTCCACCCAAACAGGAGGGTGTGTGAGCAGGGAACCCATCCATGACTTGGCTTCCTGTGCGTGCATCGCCACAACCAACTTGTCCAGTAATCTGTGTTCCCTGCACACCATAAGCTCTGTTAGGGCCAGATCATGCATTTCTCGTTGCCCACTCCTGCAGTGGTAAATGCTTTATAATTTAGCAATTAATTCCAGAAGGTGTATATTTAAGCAAGGTACTGTTGGTTCAAAATGCAGATTCTGGGGCCCCACCCTTGGAAATGGGATTCAATAGGTTGGGGGGACAGGAATCTGCATTTTTACAAGCATCCCAAGTAATTTGAGAAGGCCAATGCTTCTGAGTGTCTGAAGGACCAAGGGAGGTGGGTGGGGAGAGGAGGTCTCAGGGTGGGACACAGGTGGGATTCACATAGAGGCCTATGAGTGGCCATGTGCCGGTGGGTAGCTGGCTTACCATTGGGTGCAAATCCTAGGCCTGTAAAGTCTGACCTGGGAGCTGCCATCCTGCCAAGAGCAGCAGCAGCCTTGCAGATGACTCCATGCCCTCTGAAGCCCTCGCCCACCCTCCTTCCCTACCATCACAGTGTCACGTTTGCCCACGTGACTCAGAGAGGAGCTTGTGGGGGCCACGGTTACTGCTGACCCTGGAGCGAAAGGATCAAAATATGGTTTGGTATAATTTAAGGAAAACATAAATAGTCTGTGCATTTCTCACCTAAAAAGCTTCAATTTATCTTCAGCACAGATTTCTTAATAGAGTCCATATATTTTAAGAAAACTGTAGTTTTAACATAAAATGTGACCTTGAGCACCTAACACTTAATTTAACACAATTTTATATTGTCTGGTATCATTTGTTTTATCTGGGTAGGTCTTATTTCCTCTAGGAGGTGGTAACTTCTGAGGCCAGCTACTTCATCTTTGTAATTACATGGACACGGCATACTCTGGGGACAGAGCACATCTCAGGGTACAGGAAATGCTTGCTCCTGGGTGCCATTACTGTTTGGACCTCCTAGGAATATTGTCTGAGGGAAGAGAGCGGGTGCTGGGTGGGCTTCCATGGAGAGAGGGGAGCAGTGTCTAAGTGTTAAAGGGCGAGGGCTGGAGGTGTCCACAGCCTATTCCAGAGCCACCTTTGCTGCTGGCCATGTCCACGCCATGACTTTGCATCAGGTGAGCTCTCTCGGCTGCCTTCTATTTCCTCATCTATGAAATGGCAGTAACAAGAGCAACTGGTTCCCAGGTTTGTTGGGAGGATCAAATGAACTAAACTGTGAGGCTCCCCACTCTTTAATGTGCCCTCAGATCTCCCAAGGATCTTGTTAAACTGCTGGCTTCAGCATATCCCCAGTGGGGCCTGAGATGGTACAAATTTACAAGTTCCCAGGTGATGCTGAGGTGCTGTCTCCAGGCCAGACTTTTACAGAGACAATGTGCAGCCCTCAGACCAGCAGCTTCAGCATCACCTGGGAGCTTGTCAGAGATGCAATTCCTGGGCCCCAACTCAGATTTCCTAAATCAGAGACTCTGGGAGTGGGGCCGAGGAATCTGTTTTGACAAGCCTTCCAGGGGATTCTGATGCAGGTGGAGCTCAAGAACTACTAAGCTGAGCATGGTACTTTCTTTTCAATCACACAAGCCCTGATATAAGAACCTATTAGGTGCCCAAAACTGTGCTAAGTAATGTGGTGGGAGCAAAGACCCTGTAACCTCTTCTGGCCTCAAGAAGCTTAGAATTTAGTTCAGTGGGTCCCAGCTACCGTGTATATAAGAATGAGATGTGATGGAGGAGGGAGTGCTCATGAAAAATGTAAATCTATGGTTTTCTACCATTACCACCCCCAAGGGATTTTGAGTCAGTAGGTCTGGATTTTTAAAATAGAATCCTAGCTTTTTCTGACCCTTATTCTGTATTCCAGGACCACACTCTGACAAATAGTGATTTAGAAGATGAGAGATGACAAAGACCAGAAAATTCATTGGAAAATAACCAGGTGCCAAATTGTGTGATGCAGACCCTTGTGTACTGTAAGCAGCTTTTAGAAGGGGATGAGGTTAAAAAGTCCTGGCAAGCAAAGCAAGGTACCTCAGATCTGATGCAGTGTCAGGAAGTGGGATCAGGTGAGACAGATATGGCCAAAAGTTGGGAACTTTACGTAATATCTCAGTTAAGTCTCACAAATCCCCTAGGGTTGATCATCTCATTCCCATTTTACAGATCAAATACCTGCGGATCTAATAAGTTCAGGGGCGTATTCACAGATACCCAACTCGTAAATCCCATAGCCAGAATTCACACCCAACGCCCCATGGCTGCCCTTGGAGGCTCTTGAGTGAGGGTGGGACTTGAGGACAGTGAGAATTTGGGAATGTTGGTTTGTTAAAGGCAGGCAAGGTAGACTGGAGACGGATGGGAGTAACCAGCCTCGATTGGGGTCTTCTGGCCAAAGGAATTAAACAAAAGAGGCTCAGAGCTATCGAACGTCATTAATGGGCCCGGACACCTGCGGAGGGGCAGTCATGACAACTGGAGGAAACCACAGTGGTATAAACAAAGCATCGGACACAGAGTCCAAACACCTCAGTCTGTGCCCCATTTCTTTCTCATTGTGACCCTGAGCAAGACATTTCCTGTCCTTGAACCCTTTTTTTCACCAGTAAAATATAGATAATAATCCCTGCCCTGCCTTCCTGGGAGGTCACAGTGAGGATCACATGTGGTTAAATGTTCTGGAAGCTGCAACGTGAAATGCTATGAATGCTCTCAGCTAAGCTCCCTTCAGTGTTACTTGGCACACTGGTAGGCTTAGTCCAAGGAGCGTGTCTTCCCCTCTTTTCTCCAGGAATATATTTTCAAAAACTTTACATCCTTGTCACCATTTCAGATCGAGTAGCTAGAGCTCTTCTTCTAGTTTGAAAATTCAATTTAAAAATAAAGATTCCTTTTCGTATATAATTCTCAGGATCTTTCCACTGTCTCCATGGAGTAAGGAAGCTTATAAGATTTTTTTCTAGCATCTTTATTGAGACATAATTCAAATACTATGCAATTCACTCACTTAAAGCATATAATTCCACGGTTTTTAGAATATCCACAGAATCGTGCAAGTCTCACCACCATCAATTTTAGAACATTTTTGTCACCCCAAAATTGGCAGTGACTCCCCACTTACCCCCAACCTTCCAGCCCTATGTAAATGCTAATCTACTGTCTATCTCTATAGATTTGCCTGTTCAGGACAGTTCACACATAGGCAACCAAATAATATGTGATCTTTTGTGACTGGCTTCTTTTACTTAGCATAATGTTTTCAAAGTTCGTCATGCTAAAGCATGAACCAGTACTCCATTCCCTTTTGTTGCTGAATAATATTTCATTATATTGTTTTACTACATTTTGTCTATCCATTCATCAGTTAGTGGATATTTATATTGTTTCTACTTTTTCACTATTGTGAATAATGCTGCTATGAACATTCTTGTACAAGTTTTCGTGTGTTTTCATTTCATTTTGGTATATACCTAGGAGTGGAATTACTGAGTTATATGGTAAATATATATTTAACTTTTTGAGGGAATGTCAGACTGTTTTCCAAAGTGGCTGTGCCATTTTACATTGCCACCATCGGGAATGTATGAGGATTCCAATTTTCTCTACGACCTTATCAGCACTTATATTATCTATCCTTTTTTTTTTTTTTTTTGGTGAGGAAGATTGTCCCTGAGCTAACATCTGTGCCAATGTTCCCCTATTTTGCATGTGGGACGCCGCCTCAGTATGGCTCGACGAGCAGTGTGTATGTCTGTGCCAGGGACCCAAACCTGTGAACCTTGGGCCCCTGGAAGCAGAGCACATAAACTTAACCCCTACACCACCGGGCTGGCCCCTTACCTGTCTTTTTTGATCCTAGCTGTCCTAGGGGGTGTGAAGTGGTATCCCACTAAGATTTTGATTTGCATTTTCTTGATGGCTAACGACGTTGAGCATGTTTTCACATCCTTATTGGCCATTTGTAAATCTTCTTTGGGGACATGTCTATCCGTCTCTTGCCCATTTTTCAGTTAGATTGTCTTTTTATTATTGTTTGAGAGTTCTTCATATATTCTGAATACGAATCTCTTAGATAGATGACTTGCAAATATTTTCTACCAGTCTATGAGCTGTCTTTTCACTTTCTTTGCGATGTTCTTTGAAACACGAAAGGTTTTAATTTTGTTGAACTCTGATTCATCTGATTTTTCTTTTGTTGCTTGTGATTTTGGCATCGTATCTATGAAACCATAGTCTAATCCAAGGTCACAAAAATTCTTCTTCTAAGAGCTTCATAGAGCTAACTCTCATATGTAGGTCTTTGATCCATTCTGAGTTAGTTTTTGAATATGGTATTAGGTAAGGGTCCTCAATCTGTTGCATGTGAACATGCAGTGGTCCCAGTATCATTTATTGAAAAGACTATTCTTGCCCACTTAGAGGGGTATTTTTCAGAACACAGAAAAATCTTTAGTTTACATTCCTGTTGTTCTAGGGTGATTATTTCCCAAACTGGTCTATCATAAACCTTAATAAACGTGTGACCAAAATCAAGAGAAATCGTAAGAAAAAAGTCACATGATCCAAAAAGATCCAGGTACCTTTAGTTAAATAGAGTTAAACATCTTTCCTTACTCTAGGTGTCTCAGACTTTCATGCCAGGTGCTTCAATGAATCTCTCATCCTTACTTTATCAGAGAAGTTTTTTTCTTCGGCCACATATGAGCATCTCTGGAAGCACACTTCCTAGGAACTCAAACTTTGGATCCACTCTTTGGGGGGATAGACATTAATTTGAATGCTATTAAAATGTCTTAACTTTAGTCTTTGAGAATTAAGCCACCAGGATGGCTGGGCTTTGCATGCTTTGTAGAGAGGTGCCTTTCATCTTTAAACAGGTCAGAGAAGAAATAAGACAGTAACTCATGAATTCCTCTGGATTCCTTTCTGCAACTGGTTTAGGTCCCCCATTTTTAGTTTCCTACTGAAGTGTCCATCTTTTTAAAGCTAAATATTAAGCGATGTGGTTTTTTGAAAGTGCAGTCCAGGACCCACCTGCATCAGCATCACCTGGATGTGGTTTAAAAATGCAGATCACTGGGCCCCCTTCAGACCTAATAATCAAAGGCTCTGGAGCTGGGGCCCAGATCCTATGCTCCCAAGTGCTCTGGTGTTTCCTGTGCACACCGAAGGTTGAGAACCACTGCTCCTCCTTGAATTAAGGGACAGAGCCAAGTTGTCTGTAGACAGATGGGGGACAGAAGCTGACAGGTACTTAGGAGCAAGATGTGCCTTTTTCCCTTCCCTTCCCCATCTCCACTGCCCAATTCTGTGCCCTTTTGCAGGTTGACACATCCTGTGTATGTGATCACTGAACTCAGGTACACTAAGCGCTCCTTGGCTTATGATACCTTCAGATTGTCACCAGAGGGCGCCAGAGCACCTCCAAAAGCCATGCAAGTGTCCGCCGCCTTTCTCCCTGCTCTCCTTTTCTGTCGCAGGCTCTCCACTCGGGTCTTGTCTCCCAGGCTCAGGCCTGTCCCCAACCTCACTGATTCTCACAAGGACATCAGATCACAAAAGAATGAACAGCTGCTAAAAAAAAAAGTACTCATTAAGTGTAAGGCCCTGGGGAACTTACCTAAGACCTTTGAGTCCAAGTTTCTCATGCTAACAAGGAAAAATATGAACCTGTTATTGCGGTTCTTTTAATGGTTAAAGGAGGTAAGAGAGGTAACGCTCCTTGGTCAGCTCCTGGCTACTATTATTCTACCACAGGCAGTGATTTGCATGACCAGAAAACCATAAACTTTGAATTGCAAAAGTAATTTTTTTTAAATTTTATTACTAACAAATTATGAACAAATCTAAGTTCTGTCTTGGCTGTCTTTCATCCATATACACAGAAGCCTTTCCATCTCCTCTACAGTCTTCAGTGTGGCTCTTGTAATTTTGCTTGCAGCACAGTCCATGACACCAATGGTGAGCAGAAGAGTGCAGGTTAGCCAAGCGGAGCATCCCTCCCACCAAGGAGCTCAGCTCCATGCTCCACAATCACTCAGCTTTCTTCCCTAGGCAATGCCAGGTAGTTAAAAATAGGTGTCATTTAAGCATTGTTCCCTAATTAATAATGCTATAATTAGCATTATGATAATTCCTTCTGTGGAAACAATTATTGTGATAGGTAGGCTGGTAATAGAGGTGGAGGTGGTGGTGGTGGAGGTGGAAGTGATGAAGGTGGTCATGAAGGGAGTACTGGAGAGGGAGATGACAGTGAAGGTGGTGATGGTGGTGAAGTTGATGGTGGCAGTGGAGGTGATGGTGCAGTTAGTGGTCGTGAAAGTGCTGAAGTTGGGGGTGTTGGAGTTGGGGGTGGTGGAGGAAGTGGAAGTTGTGGTGAAGTTGGTGCTGTACTCGCCTCCTTAGCGTCCTGCAGAGATTCCACCTGCCTGAAGGGTAAATCCCAAACTCCTGAGCTTGACAGACAAAGCGCTTCATGGTCCAGCTGCTGCTTACTTCTTTAGCCTCACTTCTCACCAGCTGCACTCACACACTCCCGCACTCACACATACTCACACTCACTAAGCGCTTCCACATTAGAAGACTTTCTGAGCCCGGGACCCAGCACACCTTAAAGTGATTCTGTCTTTGTTCATACTATTCTTGTCATCCCTTTCTTCCATTTTCCACCAAACACACTCCTATCCAGACTTTAATACACAGTTCAAACGTCACTAGCATCGTTTGGGAGGAGTTCTCTGATTCTCAAGGCAAAGTTAAGTTTTCTTCCTCAACGCTTCTGTAGTATTTTGTGCATACCTCAACTCTAACATTTTTTGTTTGTTTCTTCGTTTGTTTGTGGGGTTTTTTGGTGAGGAAGATTGGCCCTGAGCTAACATCTGTTGCCAGTCTTCCTCTTTTTTTTTTTCTCCAAAGCCCCAGTACATAGTTGTATGTCCTAGTTGTACGTCATCCTAGTTCTTCTAGGTGGGACGCTGCCACAGCACGGCTTGATGAGCAGCGTGTAGGTCCATGCCCAGAATCCAAAACAGCAAACCCAGGGCCACCAAAGCAGAGCATGTGAACCCAACCACTTGGCCATGGGGCCAGCCCCAACTCTAAGGTTTTTGATCTAGCTTGTAACGGGCTGATGGGGTCTTCTTTCCTGCCAGAGATGGCCTTAAAATTGACCTATTCAAGGATCCCTTTAGACTGATCTGAGAACTCTGACCCAGTGCCCTCATGCTGTCCTCGCAGCCACTCTGTTACAGTCTCGAATGCCTACTATGAGGTCAAGTGGCAGAGCTCGGACAGCCTGTAACAAATCTATTTTTAATATATATCCAGAAAAAGTGAAAAAAACATAAAGTGAAGACTTCATAAATGAATTTCCAATAAATGAGCGTATTCATGTAACCAGCACCCAGATCAAAAAACAAAGTATTACCAGCATTCAGAAGCCCCTCAACAATTATATTTAAAACACGTTTCTAACAATGTAAACTGATGATTTTAAAAATGAGCTATCAAATTCCAAATAGACAAGTAGTTATTAGATTTTCAAAGACAATTTAGAAGTTACAGAAGACAAATATCCCTGAGGAAGTCATTCAAAGATCTGGAGACACTGTGTTCCTTTCCATAGCAAAACCCAAGCCCTCAGTTAACACAAACCCCACAGTGGGCTCCCCCAAGCCTTGGAGCTGAGCCAGGATGAAAGGAGACAGGTACACCATCTAACTGAGTGAAACCCCTAGCGATGTTAAGAGAGCAAGTTCACGTTGGCCGTAAGGACATTCCAGGCAGGGGTCATTGGAAGTGAGAGGACAACTACTATTTGTTGCTTGCCAACTCTGTGCTGGTCTCTCTGCTAAGGGTTTCCCATGGACTAACCCAGTGATACTAGTGAGAGAGTTGTCCCCATCTTAAAGAAGAGGAAGCTGAGGAGAGCAAACAGAACTTGCCCCAAATCTACATAGTATGATGCTCAGAAGCCCCAGAACGAGGATTTCTATCCATCTGACTCCCAAGAACATCTTTCTAGAAGGAACAGCATAGGCAAAGGCACTGGGGTAGGAATGAGGACCGTTTGTCCTGGGGCACTTCTCCTCTGGGGCAGCTGACACATGCATGTAATATCCCATTGAGGAAAAATGAGAATTAAGGATGCAGGGGTGGGGTAGCACCGCACTACAGAGAGAGGGCCCTGAAAACAAGTAGAGGAGATTTGATGGAGGGCTGCTTTCTCTTGCCCCAACCAGCTACTTTGTCCCTCCTGCCTTCCGTGTATGATGGTTAAGAGTTCATGGTGGGGACCTTGGTGGGCGGGAGGGGGGGAGGAATATATGTGTGTAACATCTTGATATATATTTTTATTATGCATTTACGCAGATGCTTTGATCCTTCATGGGGGTGTGTTGATAGTCCCTACTGCCCTGTTATTTTCCACTAGAGGAAATGTACTAGCTCTGTTGTTGACATATCACCTCAGCCTCCAGCATCACACAGGTGTTTGGGATGGTACCCTCACCTTCTGATCTAATGTGCTTATAGGAAAAGCACAAGCCCAGCAGCCCACATGAGGTGGTGGGACAATAAGGCTGTGTCACTGCTTTGTGTGTGTGCACAGGCTGACCTTCAAGGCCCTTCCGTGGGGCCTGCCAGCCTACCCATCTGCCCAGGTGCCTCAATGCCCCCTGCTGTTGGCAGCAACTGTGTCAAAGGCATCACATGCTGCCTCACCCTACCACTCACCAGCTCTCGACTGCTTGCCTCGCCAACCCTCTCTTTCTGCAGCTTTTAAAGGGACGATGATGCCACATGAAGGAATGAAGGAACATCTGCCCTCCACCCCATCAAAATATGAGTCCCAAAGGATAGAAATCATGGCTAGCAGAGCGAAGCAGAGGGTCCTGATGCAGGGAAGTGCTGAATAGGCTTCTGAGAAATGACTTTGCTCACTCCTCATCTTCCTCTTGCCTTCTGATGGGACCTAATAAATACTGGCTCTATCCACTCCCCTACTGTCCCAGAAGACAGACCCATGCTGTCGTCTTCCCTGTCACTTCTGTGTAAACAGTCCCCAAGTTCAATGTTGCCAGCCCTGGGTTTTTGCCCAGACCAGAGTCCCACATCTCCAACTTCATCCTAGTCATTTCCACTTCCTGTCTAGACATCTCAAACATGTCACAAAATGGGCTCTCAATTGCCTTTACTCTACTTCGTATTGTCATTTCAAAATGTTTATTACAGTGTAATAGCCTTGCATTAAAATGCACATATCATAAGTACACAGCGTGGTGAATTTTCACAAACTAACACACCCAGGTAACCGTGACACGGAAGGTTGTCAGCGCCTCAGAAGTCCCTCTTGTGCCCCATCCCAAAGGAGAGTAATATCCTGACTTCTCTCAGTTTAGCCTGTTTTGAACTTTGTATAAATGGAATCACAGTCTCTACTCTTTTGTGCCTGGCTTCTCTCACTCGACACTGTGAGGTGCATTCATACCATCGCATGTTGTTGTAGGTCACCATTCTCTTGCTGTGCAAATATATCATTATTTATTCACTCTACCGTTGGTGGGCAATTGGGTTATTTCCTATTTTTGGCCGTTATGAGTAGTGCTGTATTGGATTTTGTCGGGCATGTCTTTGGTTGTGATGGTATGTACGCATTTCTTTTGCATGTGTTCCTAGGAAGGCATTGCTGGCCTGAGGGGTGCTCAGACACCCCCTCTAGTAGATACCACCATGCACTTTTCTAAAGTGGGTGTATGCATGTACATTTCCCCCAGGAGCACATGTGAGTTCTGGTTGCTCCACTTCCTCACCAACACTTGACACCATTTTTTATTTACCCATCCTTCACCCCATGTCTCTCAGTATTTCTTTTTCTTCCCAAATTCTCTCCTGTTTGCAGCCCATTCTCTTTGGTACTGCCCTGCTGCAGGCTCCATGAGCTCAGGGCGAGCCTCCCTGGCTTCGGCCTTCAGGCCACCCCATTGAACTGCTCCCAGATAATCTCCGTGAATGCTGCTTTCATCATCGCCCTGTTCTCTCTACAGAACTTCCACGACTCTTGATCTCTAATTACTTTAGAGGAATATCTGTTCGCCTGATTTTTGACCCTCTGAGCGAGTCTAGTCAGTGATCCAGCAGACCTCATCTTTCCTTCCAGCCTCAATGCTGCCTTTGTAATTCCCACATGTTGTTTTCCAAGCCTTAATCCCTCTCCCGTAAGTCTCGGACAACAGCTTGTTTGGCAGGAAAACTGTCTCCTCTGCTGGCCGTTCTACAAGAAATCCCCAAGCTGAGAGGTTTGGTGTTGGCAGAGCCTTAAAGAGGCTGTTCCAACACTCTCATTTCCAAAGAAGCCTCAAGCTATAAAGCACTTTAAAGAAATTCTAATGACTTGCCGGGTGTTTCATGGCTTTCTTAAAGTAACAACTATCACTTATTTGCTGGTGGCCTTTATTTGATCTGAAGGCAGGCAGTGCTTGGGATATTAACTGGATGGGGAGAAAAGTGAATAACAAAGAAATTTCAAGTCAGCTCTGCTTTTAAAACTGCTTCTCAGGGAGAGAAACATATTCTCAGCTACAGTTCTTCAGCATCTGCCACAGTGAAGGAGATTTGGGGCCAGTAGAAAGTTTTTGAAACCTCTTCTCGTTACAGAGAATCATAGAAATAAATGCACAGGAAATAGAAAGCAGGCAAATTTCACTTACTCCTCCCAAATTTTAAGGAGACAAATAAAACTATGTGTTTAATGTTTGCTTGCAGTTTATTATCATTATTGCTTGAATGTAAACTTTGCGTAAGGAACCTCAATACACTAGTTTATATTGCCCATATTTAGAACTTAAAGCAGAATTTTGCTATTTTAAATGGCCTTAGAGTTTCATAGTTCCACCTTTTCTTTTCCAGTGTAGTATTTTTCTCACCTATACTTTCTTTGATGCTGAGTCATTTGGTAGGGGGTCAATGCCTGGTTAGCGTATCGTATCAGAGGAAGCGAGTGTCAGAGTGCATCATCAATTCAGACGCCTGACTCGAACATGATGGAGCATTGCATTCATTGTGTCCCCAAGCTGCAGCTGGACTCACAACACACACCCTTCAGTGTAATCACAAGACTGTTGGCAGCCCACAAACCTGCCGTGCTTCTCTCAGCTGACACAAGTTCCTTCTTGAAAGGCTGTTCCCTCTTTTCCTGCCTTCCCTAAATTCTGCTCAAATGTTGAGGGCCTTATGAGGCCCATATCTTCAGGAAACCTCCCTCTGCCTACTCCAAACACTGCTGATGTTACCCAAACGCTTTTAGCCCTAAATCATGTCTGCTCACAACTTAGCGCTTAATTGCACATTTCTCATATCGTTGGAGAGCCTCAAAATCTAGCAGTTCTTTTTTCTTTTTTTTTTACTTAAACAACAGACAATTATTTCTCATAGTTCTAGAGACCAGGAAGCCTAAGACCTAGGTGTCTGCCGCTTCCATTCTGGCGGGGGTCTTCTTCCTGGCTTGTAGACAGCCACCTTCTCGTCTTCTTCTTGTGCACTGATATGGCCTTTCCTCTGTGTGTGCATGGAGAGACAGAGAGAGCCCTGGTCTCTCTTCCTCTTCTTATAAGGACACTAATCCCAGGATGCGTGCTCCACCTTCATGACTTCATCTGAACCTAATTACCTACCTAATGTTCTATCTCCAAGTTCCATCACATCAGGGGTTAAGTCTTCAACATATGAATTTTTTTTTATTGCTGTAACATTGGATTATAACATTGTATAACTTTCAGGTGTACATCGTAATGTATTTTGAATTCTGTGTAGATTATACCATGTTCACCACCAAAAGACTAACTACAATCTATCACCACACATGTGCATAATCACCCCTTTCCCCCCCCCCCCCCCTTCCCCTCTGGTAACCACCAATCCAATCTCTGTTGCTATGTGTTTGTTTGTCATTGTTTTTGTCTTCTACGTATGCGTGAGATCATCCAGTATTTGACTTTTTCCTTCTGACTTATTTCACTTAGCATAATACCCTCAAGGTCCACCCATGTTGTCACAAATGGCCGGATTTCATTGTTCCTTATGGCTGAGTAGTATTCCATCATGTATAAATATCACATCTTCTTTATCCATTCATCCCTTGATGGGCACCTAGTTTGTTTCCAAGTCTTGGCTATTGTGTATAATGCTGCAATGAACATAGGGGTGCATGTATCTTTGTGTTTTCAAGATCTTTGGACAAATACCCAGCAGTGGGATAGCTGGATCATATGGTAGATCTATTCCTAATTTTCTGAGGAAACTCCAAACTGCTTTCCGTAGTGGCTGCACCAGTTTGCACTCCCACCAGCAGTGTATGAGAGTTCCCTTCTCTCCACATCCTCTCCGACACTTGTTGTTTCCTGTCTTGTTAATTATAGCCATTCTGAAGGGAGTGAGATGATATCTCATTGTAGTTTTGATTTGCGTTTCCCTGATAGTTAATGATGATGAACATCTTTTCATGTTCCTGTTGGCCATCTGTATATTTTCTTTGGAGAAATCTCTCTTCAGATCTTTTGCCCATTTTTTAATCGGGTTGTTGGTTTTTTTGTTGTTAGGCCATATGATTTCTTTGTATATTTTGGATATCAACCCCTTATCTGATATGTGGTTTGCAAATATCTTCTCCAAATTGTTAGGTTGTCTTTTTGTTTTCTTGATGGTTTCATTTGCTGTGCAAAAGCTTTTTAGTTTGATGTAGTCCCATTTGTTTATTATCTCTATTATTTCCCTTGCCTGAATCAGACATGGTATTTGAAAAAATGCTGCAAAGAGCATACTGCCTATGTTTTCTTCTAGAAGTTTCATGGTTTCAGGTCTTACCAGCAGTTCTCGATTAAACTTGACAGGCATCTCTCCCTCCCTGGAAGACTACATCATGGGCTCCCTCTTAGGCCAATGAATTATAAATCCCTTCTGTGCTAAGGAAAAAGCACTAGCATGACCATTGATCGTATACAGTCTTGACCTTGACACCAATGTTCCCTTTGTCTTCTTGCTCCACCAGGATGCAAGAACTGTCTTATACCTCATGCCATCCTCTAGAGTCCTGAGGACTTACCTAGATACACAGTAGGATGAGAAATCAGGGATGAACAAAGGCAGCTTGGAGCATGGCCTACAGCCTGAGAGAAGATGCTGGGTCCCAGGTCAGCAGGAGGGTGGTGAGCTAGCCAAGGCATCATGAGTTTACAGCCTAAGACCTGGGATGTAAAGGGAAGAGGAGCCAGCCATCCCCACACCCAATCTTTGGAGAGCCCAGGCCCCCTGGGTTTGGCAGTTGGGATTGGGACTGTCCTGTATCATCCACATTAATCTCCACCAAGGAGGCCCTGAAGATGCAGGCTTCCTTTCTGCTTGGCCAACTTCAGGATGGCTCTGGTACCCCCAGAACAGGCCAGCCTGCACATCAGGAGCTGAGGCCCAGTCCTCCTCGGTTTCAGGACAGTCCTAGAGGCAAGCCAAAGCCTCTAACCATGGAGGTTGACCTGCAAGCAGGAGTGCCAGGTGTGTGGTGCCTCAGACTGACTGACCTGTGGCAGGAGCAGATGAGAAAGGGTCATCTATGTGTGTTCTGCATGCAGGGGCACTGTCCCCTGGACTACATGTCCCAGTCATAATGCTATGCCCTGCTCTGAGGGCTATGTTTGGGGAAAATCTACCCCCACTCCCTTGCCATACCAAAGACACACACACACCCCTATCTCATTATGGCGCAAGAACTCATCCTAGCCTTTCATGTTCCCAGAGCCCCAAAGTTAGTTTCCCATTTAGTCATCCATATACTCAACGAACAGCTACTGAGAATCTCTACAAGCCAGACATTGAGCCTGAAATTGGGGCCACAGCAGTGAACAAAACCAGCCCAGACTCTCCCCTCAGGAAGCTTGCAGTCTAGTGGGCAAACTTAATGAAGCAAATATTCACACGATTATGTAATTACAAATAATGACCAATGGGGAGATACATGCCAATCATTGCAGCCATGGCCTAAAGTGTTACCTTTCCTCAAACAGTGAGTGTTAATGAGGAACATTTAACCACCCCTGCCCTGGGGTAGGAGAGAAAGCAAAGGGGAGGGCAGGTATAGTTTGGAAAGTGTATTTAAAATGTCTATTGTTGTAATTTAGGCTATAGAGAGTACAGTTCCACACAGATTTTTTGCCTTTACGAGTGAGAGGAATCATTGCAGGGCCCCAGGGTAAAAAGGCAAGGAATTCAAGATGGAGAACCAAGGGGTCGGGGCTACCCAGGAAAATGATAAAGGAAGATCCCTGACACCTGGGGTAGGGGGGTGGGGCAGGAGTTGCTCCTTCAGTGCAAGGGGTGTTGGACCTGTGGGTGGGCAGGATGCAGAGGCCTCTGGCTGGACCATAGGAGCCACTGCCAGGCTCCCCGAGCAGGAAGAGGCCTGCCCCTATGCATGCAGGCCTCACCCTCCTGTGACCTGAGATGATCTGAGGTGACTGATGGCTGTGTGGCACTCACCAAGCCTATGTAAAGCAATTAGCACCAGACAGAGGGTGGGACCTGATGGAGTGGCTTGATGGACTCTAATGGGATGATGAGGTTTCACCTAGAGCCCTGCCTTCTGGTGTGGCCCAGCATGTGACAGCACGCTCCAGGCTGCTAGTTGGAACGCACCCATGACCCACTTGGGCTCACTATGGTGTCTACAACCAAGACACTGGAATTTGTAAACTGTCGCCACTCCAGGAACTTGAATTCCTCCCTTTTCACCAAGTCTCAAAGACAGTGATGCTTGAGAGCAGTGCTTCCCAAACCTTAATGTGCATGAAAATCCCCTGGGGATCTGGTTAAAATGCAGATTCTGATTCCAAGGGTCTGGGCAGGGCTGAGATTCCTCATTCGGAACAAGTTCCCAGGAATGTCGACACTGCTGGTCTGTGGACCACACTTTGAAGACTTGAGAACATTAACAAGGGCGAATGAAATTAAACCTTCTCCTCTCCTTCACGAGTGAGGATCGTCAGATCCACCATCCTTTACTCACCCATCACACATTTGTTGAGCGTAAGAACTGGGATGATGATGGCACCACTAGCAGAAATAAGGAAGTCAGAGGTAGGAACTGTTTTAGGGGGAATAATAATACAGGTTGCCTTTGCTTGAATGCCTATCATGTGCCATGATCTTGCATAATCTTTACATTTTGCAAGGTAGGTATTATTAACCTCCATTAATTTCATAATGGATTTAAGGCTTGAAGAGGTAGAAGTAATTTCCCCTGGGGTGTTATAACTGCTGGAATTTGAACCTGGTCTGTCAAACTCCATCTGAACCCACTATGAGACACTTCCTTGTTTGGGAGAGTAAGGAATTAGGATTAGATTCAATCCAGTGGTCCTTAATCTTGCCTGCATGTTAAAATCACCAAGAGGACTTTTAAAACTCCTACACCCCAAACCAATTACGTCAGACTCTCAAGGAGAAGGACCCACTATCAGCGTTTTTTAAAAGCCCCCCAGCTAATTCCAATGTGCAGCCAAGACTAAGAATCACTGATTTCATTCAACTCCTCTTTTATTAAGTGAGGTAATTGAGAAGCTGATGGGTGAAATGCCAATCTTGTCAACAGTAGGACCTCTCAGTTCCTACTCTGGGACTCCTCCCGATAAGCCAGCGAAAGATAAACCAGGCTGGGGGAGGAAGCAGGATGGAGGTGCTTGCTCAGGGAAAATACATGGAGAAGAGCAGAGAATTTCAGCCAACACTAGAGACATTACACATTTAGAAGTTAAGGGGAAGATAGAAAACTCGCCAAATCCTTGAAATTAGAACAACATCTTGTTCATCTATGCATACTCTTGTACTTAGCATACATTAGACAATGGATAGATGAATGAATGGATGGAACAGGAAAGATAGTGTGGGTCCAATGGAGAAGAAGGTCCAATGGAGAAGAAAGTCCAGAAGTCAAGTTAAGCTGAGAAATGGGGAGCCACACTGGGATTGAGGGAAAAAACAATGATAGGAGAAAATACTTTACCTAGGATGAAGCTACCAACACAAAAGTAAATGGTCACCATTAGGAAATCATGTTTTGGGGTTTTATTTTTAGGATTGGGATTATTTTTTAATAGTAGGATGGAATGCCCCAAGTGGAAAGATAAATGGAGCAATCTGTTTGAAGCAAAAAAGGCTTGAGGCTCCTGTAGAGACTTCATTGCGTCATCTCTTGCCATAATCAAGGTGAAAAGCTGAGGCTGCCCATCATCTCCTCAAATAGAAATCGCAGATTCTCCACTGAGCAAAGCGCTGGATCCTCCACCTGTCCCCAAGGCAGCCTTTGGGTAACTTTTTTTCTCCCTTCAAGACTGTAATGGAAATTAGTTTAAGGCTAGTTTCTCCTTGTAAATTGTTGGGGATAAAAAGCTATTGAGAAATTGGTTGTCAGACTTACATGGCAGTTGAATTTCTCTGTAAGATTCTGTAAGCCCCAGACTCTGCAAAAATGTGAGTCAGGAGGAGCCAAAACTCTGAATGATGTTGGGCATTAAGAGTCCACACTGAAATATTGTTTTGCTCATCCCTTATCATTATGTTTGTTTAAATTTCCTACTGGATTCGTCCCCTCACCCAATAGTGTTTAATTCATTGTCACTGTCAGAGGTGGGTTTAATTATGAGCCCACAGACCCTTGTCTTCAAAAATGACACCCCCTGAGCTGTGTCTTAGGTGCTCTTCTGTAAAGAGGAAGGACTTTTCTTCATCCATCCACACTCCCGTGGCCTACTTTGTGACCTCATCTGGCACATGGGCATGGCAGGCCAGTATGTCATGCATTTGAGGGCTAGAGAGCTAACCAACCTGCTCAGAAATAAACTCTGAATTCACTCACACCAGATCTGGGACTCTGACCTGTCCCTATGGATGACTATGTCCCCATCACAGTGACAGTGACATGCCATCGATGCTCTGATAGCACTTCCCATCCTGTGCCTTGGGACAGAGAAAGGCGGATCTTAAGATCTATGACTAATAAATTCTTCCCAATCAGAGATACTCTACTATGTGTTTATTTATTGGAGGTAGGAACAGGGGGGTTGCTCTTTGTAAAAAAGAAAACAGCCTAGGGAGCTTGGGGTCCTGAAATCAGAATTCAAACATATGATGATGATCAGCCATTGTGCCATCTTGTAAGAGAAAGCTGAAGATCACAGAGAGGTTGACAAAGATTTGAGGCAGACTCTCGGGGACAACAGGAACCATATCTGTCCTGTTCCCTGCATACCCCAGAACCTCCCACAGTGAATGTATACAGGATGGGCTTAATTATTCTGTGACTGAGTGGAGGAGCTAATGAATTACTATTTCCCAAACCAGTACTGAGCACCCAGGAGCACAGCCTCTTTGAAGAAGCCCTGATGTTGATACCCCTGAAAAGTAGATTCATTAAGAGCGGCCTGGGAGGTAAACCAGCTCCGCCACAGCAATGCCTCAGCCTTCTGTTTCTTCACATGCCAAAGCGAGATAACTTGTCTTGTAGGAATCATGATAGTTACAGTGAAAAACACCCAATAGCCAAGTGTGCTCTCTTCTTTATTTGAATTTTAACACAAGGGTAGGAACATGTCCCCAACTCCTGCCCCCAATTCAAGCTATTCCATTCTGAATGGACTATGGAATTTGTATACTGACTACTTTCCTACCATGAAAGCACAGTGTACAAAGAAAAACCAAACACACTTTTTATATGCTTATGTTAAAGATAATTTAACTGATCTGGACATTTTTGATTTTCACAAGTAACATTTATAATTTAATATCTAACCAGTTAATTTTACCCACTACTGTAGCATTGTTTAGAAGACTAAATATGGTCTTAAGTGACTTTCAAAAGGAAATTGAACACAAACGAACACCAGTTAAAAATGATGAAAACTGAATAACGTCTGTAACCTACTTAGCTGCATTGTATCACTGTCAGTATACTGGCTTTCATAATGGACTATTGCTACATAAGATGTCACCACTGTGGTAGCTGGGCGAGGGCTCCATAAGACTCTGTACAACAAGTCTCCCCTTTTGGGAGATTCTAGTATAACACATGTCAAGTGCCACCTGCAGAGGACACATATCATTTTTCTTTTTATTAGGCATTATTTCTCACCTGAATGGTATCCCATGGAAAAACAATTTTTAAAAATGTACGTCAAAATACATACACAATAAAGGCCTTAGAAAATAAAGATTACAGGGGCTGGCCCAGTGGCGCAGTGGTTAAGTTCGCACGTTCTGCTTCTTGGTTCGCCGGTTCTGATCCCGTGTGAGGACATGGCACCACTTGGCAAAAGCCATGCTGTGGTAGGCGTCCCACGTATAAAGCAGAGGAAGATGGGCGCGGATGTGAGCTCAGGGCCCGTCTTCCTCAGCAAAAAGAGGAGGATTGGCAGTAGTTAGCTCAGGGCTAAGCTTCCTCAAAAAAAAAAAAAAAGAAAAGAAAGATTACAGAGCACTGAGAAGCCATAGAGAGGAAATGGGGGATAATTTTACCAGGAACCAGGATCCATACTGCAATTGACGTAAGGATTAAATACATATAAAATGCTTAGAACTTGGCTGATGCTCAGTCAGCACTCAAAAAACATCCATTATTAGCTATTAATATGGGTTATTTTGCTCTCATAAAGTAAAAGAAGCCAATCAGCTCTTCTGGTGAAAGAGACATTCCCTACCAAGAAGAAGGGGTCACAGGATCCTTTATAGCAGGGGCTTTGATTCACATCCAAGACACTGTCATTGGGCATGGTTTACTCACAAGAGAGAGAGGATTTTAAGTGACTATTGTTTCTTTAGCTGACGTGGGTGGGTAGGGCCCAAGTGTGCATCTGGGGAGAAGCACAGTAGAACAGAATTCTCTTTCTAGGGGGGTCACGTGTGTGCTTATTTTTATTGAGACATAATATTCTTCCATTTCTTTGGTGGTGACTTCTTGACTCCTTTTATGCCATTCCTTTGCGAATCAGTATTTTAGTGTATGGAGAAGGCATATTTTTGACAAGCAGCACTCTGCACTGCTTGAAGACAGATATGGCCCGTGAGGCCCTTTGGGATGACCACACTGAGAGTCCAGAAACCTGGGACCACATTCACATTCCGGCTACTAACCCACAAGGAAAAAGGCCTGGATAGCGACCAATAAATGTTGGCAGGCCGTGTCATATCTCTATGTCCTTTTCAGTCAGAAGTGTAATAGAATGTGTGTAGAATAATAGTAATTTAAAAGCAATAATAATATTAACAATAATGGCTATCATTTCTCATGTGTATCATGTGCCATGCCCTGGGCTAAGTCCTTCACGTGTCTTATTTCATTTGACTTTCCCAGCAACCCTGTGATGTGGGGACTATTTCCCTCCCTGTTTTATGAATGGGGAACTTGAGGTTCAGAGATGTTAAGTAATTTGCCCAAAAGCAAGCAGATAAGAAGTGGCAGAGCCAGGATTAGAAGCAGGTCTATAGGACTCTAGAGCCAGAGCTCCATGGACTACCTCAAAATTATATTAACACCACAGAGAACAGTATATTTATTATCATCTGGTTTCGTAGAAACCTTGTTTTCCAGGGTCTGCAGTTCTGTTTTTAAATCTGGGCATTGTAGCAGTTTACAAAACATTAACCTAACCCCAAAGATGACGGTTCAGGAGAGACAGACAGAGGAACGCTAGGTGAAAGTGTGAGGGTTGCGTCTGGCTCTTTGCTCCCATCGTGCCATCTGACGGCTCTGGTCTTGGAGTCAAACCAAACTCTGGGCGCTGCGGGCCACGTTCCTGAGCACGGGCTGTGTGACTGGTAGCACCATTCTCTGAATTAGATAGAGGCCCTGATTACCTCAACCTTGAAGAAAATCTTCCCTTCAGCCAATCCATACTGAGGCCAGCACCAGGGTGCCTTTCTGTCTAAACATTAATTATATGCAGGGCTACGAACAGAAGAAGAGTAGCAGATAAGGTGGTTTGGGCATCTGCATTCTTAGCATTCATAAAATGCTACCGGGAGGAAAATAAATATTTTTGGCCCATAGAGTTTTGGCTAAGAAGAATACATTAGAGTTAGCAGCTCCCTTGTTTTTCCCTAGTTTAGTTTGTGCTTCTAGACTTTAAGAAGCAGAGCCCTTCATTCCCCACCCAAAGGGGAGAGAGAGTATCCGAAGAGAGAGGAGTGTCGCTTTTTGTAGTGGCTTCAGGAGAAATCCACTGGCCACAATCACAATCAAGACAATGACAGCAAAGAGAATGCCAGTGATCTGTGAAGATGAAAACGTTCTCATCACAAAGTCAACTTGCGCCCTGGCTCAGATCGCTGGGATGGCCTTTGAAGCAAAGATCCTGAAATACCTGTCTTTTGCCGGTCAATAATTGTTGGGCAAATCACTAAATGAATGCAATCTAGGCTGAGTTGTGCTTCACTCTGATTTTTGTTATTTCCTTCCTTTTACTAACTTTGGGGTTATTAGTGCTTCTATCATGATGTCTCTGGGAGCCTGAGACAGGACTTGCTCCAAATTGGAATCAACACTCACTCATCCAGAGCTATTCCAGAAGTGGAGTGTTATAGGAGCAATTTGGGATCTAGTTTGGGCCTGCTTGAGCTGTCTGGATCCCACGAATATGGGATCCAACTGGCTTTGAGAATTAAGATTATGCACAGTTCACAGTTAGCCAGGGAACTAATTTCCAAAAGTGACACAGAGAGTAAACTAAGAAATGTGAAGTTTCTTAACCTAAAAAAGGCCAAGAATTAAGGGGACACATGCTAAGAAAAACTATCAGGGATCAGAAGTTATTTCCTAGACAGAGCAATAGTGATCATCATGAAATACAAAACAATGGCCAAAGAGACCTAACAGCAGAAGAGACTGGTTGTAAAAATGTGAAAAGTATCCAAGAAAATTTGACACTAGCCAAAGAGATTCTCAGCAAAAATGCTAAAAGCAACCCTAAACCTTGTGGGAAGGACCTTACTTTTTTTTTTTTTTGATGCAATATCTCTTATTAGAACTTAAAAAAATCAACTAAGCATTATACCACCATTATTCCTATATATAGCTATTTGGAAATTTAAAATTTTCAATTTCTTAGTTAGAATTAAGACGTAAAAATGGTGATAGAACTAGAAGAAAGCAAGAAAGCAATTAATCACAAATCCTTACTTTAAAATAAAACATAGCAATTCTCAACACCGTTGTAATCCTTAGTTAGAGAAACACCCCCATTGACTTTGTTTCCAAATGGAAGGAGCTGGGTTAGAACTCAGCTTCTTGGAACTAGTGGTGCCTTTTCCCAAGTGAGGTGTCAGTTCTGGGTCTTGGAGAAATAGAAATGTGGGAAGACGTAAGGTACAGACAGGGAAGGACTGATTTTTCCATTGCTTTATCCACTTCCCCTACTTGCAGTTTTTTCTCTCTCAGAGCTGGTGGTTGTTTATTTTCTCCCAACACCTGGATCAAGGGATGTATTTGAATAGAGGGCTAGTATTTAGTTATGTCATGTGGCCCCCTTGTTCAGAAAGCCCCAGTTGCAATGGTGGTATCAGGCCACCCCACCTTCTCTTCTCAGTCCAATTATAAAATAAAGCTCAACTCCCTAAACTTGGGGTGGATATCACAATATCTCTAATGGTGAGGAAACAATCTAAGGAGTTGTAAATTACTCTCAAGACAGGGCCAGGGAAACAGGGCCATGCCAGTCCCCAATCTCATTTTTCCCAACACTCCAATCCCTTCCTCAACCTAGTCTAAAGAGACTGACAAGATTGTCCTCCTACCCCTTTGCCTATTGTCCCTCATTGGGAAATTGTTTTTTTTAATCCTAAAGAAACAAAGGCAGCAGCAGACCATTGTTAGCTGATAAGTCCCCTTTGTGCAAAAGCACCCTAGCACCCCTCTCCTCAAGATATTTTAGGGTCATCTGCAGGAGTTTTGTTACAACAAATATATAAATGTCTAGAATGTTAATGAAGCCTCTCCTTAGACATGGTGCACTTGTGCAATACACAACCTGCACACCTTTAGGACTGGCTGTGGACACCAGAGACCTACACGATGGGCCTTACCCTGGCCTGAGTTTAATTTAAAAGCTGGAAAGAAGGTGATGCATGGAAAGAAGGCATCTGATAAAAGTCATGGTAGGGATGGAGATTCCCTCACCCTTCTGTGTGTGGGAGGAACAACCAGCTATTGAATGGAGCTGAATAATTGTCCAACTGCATTGAAGAGCAAAATCATAGGTGCCTCAGTGCCTCCTGCCATCACCCATCCCCACATCCCTTGGCAAGGGCAGGCAGTGGAGGTTTGAGAGAGATGCTTGCGCTGTGCTCCTGCTTGCATCTTGACTCCACACCTGGGGAAGGCCCATGACAAGGGTGCCCCCTGAGTGGTGTTCTGGGTCAGTGGGAGTTTGGGATCTCATCTGGTGCCTTTTCATCTGACTGCTTACCTAACCAAATGTTGTGGGCTCAGAACACACTGCAGAGGAACATTCTGTTCCAGACTGGCCATCTTTGCTTCTCTCTTTGTCAGGAGTGGGAAGAGGGAAAGAGAAGAATGAGAATGTTTTTTCCTTAACGCTCTCTGTTCCATTTAGCAAAGCCCTGCTCACGAGGCAGAGGAGCCTTCTAGAGAAATCCTCTCCTGTACAATTCCTGAGTGCGGACATTGCCCTGTTAACGCTTGTGGTGCAAATTATAAAGTTAAGCTGCCTATAGATAAATTGGTATCAAGCAGCGGTCAAAATGAAATAGTGTTGGAATAATTTCCAAGTCAAACAATACGTGTTTAGAAATAGCTATGAATACAAGCCATTGCAGAAAAATATATTTAAATCTTATCATTATCCATAGCTTTGTTCTCCCTTCTTCACCATTTCTTGATTTAGATCTTATCACCCCTTACGCATATTTTATGAACTCCCTCAAAACCTTTCTAGGAAGAAAGAGAGCTGATATGGATAAAGAGATCCTGACCTTGTCATCCAATGCCTACCAGCCCAGGTGGGACTGTGCAGCATAAAAGATTTTTTTAAATAAAAGACAATAGCAGAGCTGTTGCAGGGCCAGGGGCTGTGGTCACTTGTCCAGGGAAGAATATGTACACAAATTGCTTTCAGTTCCCAGAAGTGCAGGATGGGTGAAAGTCTGCTGGGAAATCCAAATAAATAGAGGAGGAAAGAAAGCTGGATGTGAATGTTTGGGCAGAGTAGGTAGGGAGAGAGGAGACAGATAACTTTCTAGAAGCAGAAAGTCTATGGAGAAACTCATAGAGGAGGGAAAGCTTTACATTTCTTCAATTGCGATTAAGCCAGACAGAGGGGTGGCAGACGAGTTCAGAGAACCAGGAGAGGAGGGGGCACACGTGGAGGAGAAGCACGGGGAAGACTCGGGGAGGTTGGGAAAGGAAAACAGTGTCAGGGCTTAAATGCTCAGCAGATGATGCTCCATAAATGACGCCAGAAGGTGCTGGAGAAAGAACTGAGAGAAAGTCATCGAGGTGTGTAATAGGAGTGTTTAAAAACACCTAGGAATCTATGTAAGCACCTGTTATTGGGTGCCCGATTGTCCCTCTGATCTCCAGCTCAAGGGTTCTCTCCAAAGCCACTGCAACTGGGCAGCAGCAGACCCTGGCATCTTGGCATCTTGCAGTAGGAGAACTTGGCAAGCAGTGTCGGCCGCCTGGTTTAGGATTCTTGCTGAATAGTTGTCTGCAGGTTTGTAACTATGACCTCTCCGATGTGGGAGCCAGAAAGAAACTTTTCCCCTGGCTGAAGCTGGGAGGAGGGACTCTTTCAGGAATCCTCTAAGGTAAACCAACGCTGACTGAAAAGGGCAGACGTCGGAATGGTGGCAACTCCCCATGTCAGATACAGAGCTCTACGAACATCATTGCCAAACCTCATTGCAACCTTATAAGGAGAATAAACTTACTGCACTTTCCAGTGAGGGATCTGAGGTTCAGAGACGATGAGTAACAGACCGAAGTTTACACAGCTAGTAAGGGACAAGGCAAGGATGCAAACAGGCCTGTCTGACTCAGATTCCACTTGCTTTGCTCTACCTTGTGGATACCATATAGCAAGGCTGTATTTTGTGAGTGGCACTTAAGGTGTGGCTTTACAGGGAACGGGGAAGAGGCCAGGGAGGGTGGAGGAGGTGGCTCTGCCAAGAAGACTTGAGACTCAATACACACCCTCAGTCCGTGCCCAGGGCCACTGAAGCAGAAGGCTGCCCGGGTGCCGTGCGGAGACGGCTGCAGGATGAGGTTTATAAATGTGTGTTGATGGCTGAGTTCATCAAGTTAATTAATAAATTAATGAAAGGCAAACACTGGGCAGAGGTTGGAAATATTGCATGGTGCTAGAGTTCACCAAAGTACAAAGTTTGATGTTAGACTTTTTGGACAAGTTATTTCAAGTGTGTGAACCTCAGCTTCCTCATCTGCAAAATGAGGATAATGGCATTTACCTCGTAGGATTTTTGTGATGGTTAAATGACTGATGTGGATAAAGTGCTCAGCAGAGTGCCCAGCACGTAGAGTGAATGCTCATCCGTTCGTGCAATAGAGTGAATGGTCATCCGTTTGTGCAATTCTTATCAGCATCAACGTTATTACTATGAGGGATTGTAACCGATCTGCATAAAGAACTCATAGGAACACTGGCATGATTCCCTTCATTCCTACAGCAGGCCCTCAGACTCTTCTCCTGTGGATTGTTTTTCTCCTTGAGGGCAGCCCTAAGAGTTGATTCTCCTTATTGTACCAGGAAAAAAATGTTGGGAGGAGATTTGCCTGAACCTCAAAAATTGAATCATGAACCTGGACCTATGATCTCCCTCCCAGGCCCCAGATACACACACCCTTAGCTGCAGCGGGCCCCTGGAGGGAGGGCATCCCCAAAAGGACAAGGAACCTTGTGGTTTGGCGGGTGTCCAGTGGGTGGAGCCAGAGAGTTGCCCGGCTGCCTTGCTGACCCCCGACAAGAGCTATCAGCTCACCCAGGATAGGGGGAGGCCCAGACGAGAGAAAGACCAATGGTGTCTGCACAGCTTTCTGTGGGTTGTTTGTTTGTTTGAATTCTGTGCTCATAGAAGTGCAACTGAGTTAGTTATATTTCAGAACAAGCCAAGAAACTGAAATTTAAGAAGAATGGGGAAGAAAGGGATTTTTCACTTGATATATGCATTCCTCTGCTATGGAAGTTTTGCCTCTTAACTTTTAAAAAGCAGCAGTTTGTCCCAGGATTCTCACCTGGAAAAAGGTACATTCCTGAGAACATTTATATTTTTGCTTTCTCCTCACTGGAGAAAAGGGCAGGTTGGTTTCCAGAAAACCAACTGTATACCCCTGTCCTCCCAACTCTCGCACCACGCCCCTTGGGACTTGGCTGGATTCTTACACCTGTGTAGAAGCTGTGACAAGTATGAGAAAATTCCTCTCCAGGAGTAGTCACTTAGCTCCAGAGTTCACTGTCTAACAACCCATCCCTCAGTTTTTAGCGTAAGAGACACTCTGTTGATCCTTTTCAGTTACAAATCTTCCCCAAAATATTTCAGGGTGAGGGTAGGAGCTGGAGGGAAGAGAGTGGAGAAGAAAAAGATGAGCTTGAATAGGATAATTGCTGGGCAAAGACCTCGGAAACCGGCGGGAACTACGGCAAAGCTGTTGGCATGGAATCAAGAACAGAGAGAGAGACAGACATCAGGTACAGCCCAGGGGACCAGTTCCTCGGCAATGCTTTGGCGTTGGTGCCTACAGTGGGCGGAGAAAGCAGAGTGCTCTGATATGCAGAGTGGGGCTGTGAGTATAAAACTGTAGGTGCCTCTCCAGGCACTATCTCCTCGTAAGCAGCCTCTCTTCCAATAGAGCCCAGAGTGGCTTTATCAGCCAGTGCCTTCTGCCACTGGGAAGCCAGCTGGAGTGTGAGTACCCTCCTTATGCCTATTTGTTTCCAACTGTTCCTTCTTGGGGGGTTGTCCTTCTAATTTTGGCTCTTTTTCCCTTTTCTTTTTTTAATGGAGAAATATGTTGCAGATGGTCAGAACTGAGCAGAAGCAGCAAAGTCAGAGTTCTGGTAGACTAGAAAGCAATTTACCAAAGCCCCGGGCTTCTTCCCAGAAGCTTGAAAGCAATGTCTTTGTTTATGGTTGAAGCCAAGTGGAAGCTGAGGCTGAGCTCCATGTACAAGACGGGTTCCAGCAAGGAGTCCACTTGATGTGCTAAACGACTCTGAGTTCATCAGTGCTGTATAGTTTTGAGCTGTGTTCTTGAAATAGTTAAGTAAAGTTGGAGACTTCAAAAACAAGTGGCGTACTGGGAATGGTCCTTTCCCATTACGGTTTAATGGACCTTTTTGCATGTGCTGTCATGCTGAAGGGAGTGTACATGATAACCATCGGGAGAACTGGTCGGCCACGCTGAAGCCACAATTGGGCAGCTGTTTGCAGCTGCTTTTTCTGGTGTGGAATTCAGACCTCGAGGCTTCTAGGAGTAGTGTGTTCCAAGAAGTGTTTTAATCAGGAGACAGGAATATCTGACAGCATTTTCTTTGTTTCTGATTACAGCTTTAAAGAAAACTGAGTACCTCCCACCACTTAAAATCAAAAAGTACCTAAAATTAAGATTATTGTAAGTACCAAATAAATGTCAGTGCTGAAAGTCTCTTTATTATGATAGAACATGAATGTTAAAATGCTTTCTTCTGTGTCAATGTCCAAAACTTTGTACTATTTTTTAAAGTGATACTTGAGACATAGAAAATTAAAGACTTTCAGGTTTCTCCAATCGCACAAATTTCTACTATATGCTGACAATAGAATGAGTCTTATTTCATGCAATAAAATAAGGAATGTTGGTTGAATTGAAATCTCGATATTGCCTCACATTAGAATGATGAGTACTGCTTGTTTCACTAGTGATCTGGGCTACCAAAAGTGCTTTCTGACTCCTGCTGGAAAGCTCATCAGGTGCAGCTCCCAGAATATTCTTAGGATGTTAACTTCAACACACACAGGCCCTGGTGTGAATGTGTCAGCCACACAGGAGAGTGAGGCTCACTTTGAGGCATGGGAATATGTTTTACTGCTTCTGGTAAAAATTAAATAGAGGAGGGAGAAAAGAAGAAATATCACACATACAACTTTTCTGGAACTTCTGAAGGGAGAATGATATCCTTGGATGCAATGGAAGTTTAAAAAAAGAAAAAGAAAACATAAAAAGTTATCACACTCGTTGAATTCAACTAAGAATTGTTTATTATTAACAAGGTGATATCCAATATTTAACAATTCTTATTCACATACAAGAAAAAATGCCACTTAGCAGTCTCTTAGACTGGGCTTTGGCTGTGCATTAAAAGTGTGGCAGTATCTTATTGCAGAAAAAAGACCCCACACTGTGCCTTCTTCTCCTCACATTTGTTAAGAATGAAGCTGAAGGAAACTGCTGCATTAGCGCTGGTGCCCAAGATGGAGCCCCAAAAGTTAGCCTGAAGCATTTCAGAGCCTGAAGCCCAGCCCCCTCCTCTGGAAGAGGCTTCAGATCTGTCAACCTCCTACTAGTGGAGATGCGCAGCAGAACTAAATCTGTGCGTTGGTCTCAGTGTGGGATGGTTTGCCACCATTTTTTGTTTTGTTTAAGCAAAGTAAAATAACACTCAATGTGTGTAGTCAGCTGGTTGTCCCTCTTTGCTGATGGAGCTCTTTGCTGATGGAGAAGTCTGCCTTCTCTGTTAGAGGTCTCCGTCTGGGGCCACATCTCCTATCCCCAGGAACCCACTGAGTGCGCTGCGGCATCCCTCTGTCTTGCATTTCACGCGCTCCTCAGAGCCAGGGCGCGCGTCCTGCTGATTCATGTATTTCTGCCCTTTGTCATGTATGGAGAGAAAGGAAAGATGAATGGACGGTCTTTGATTGGCGGCGCTGATGATGCCCCTCCTGGTCCTCTTTGGACAGACCCTTTTGGAAATAAAGCTGTTGAGGCAGCGCATGAAGGCTTCGCCCGGCTAAACTTGACCCTGGCCCATGGGCCACCAGAACAGGTACGCTTCCTTCGTGCAGCCTCTGTCTCGGGAACCTCGTGGCCTGCGCTCCAAGCTCTGGTGTGTCTTTTCTGAATAGAGCACGGGATTAGGGGTGCTCAAGCTCTGCTGAGTGGTGAGGCTTGGGCTGAGCTGGATGCACAGGGGCCCTGGTCCAGAAAGTCATGTGGCACTCATCTTGGTTTAAATGGTGGACTGTTGAGCTGCAGCTAGGAAAACGTGGTCTAGGGTTTTTAATGCATCCTGCTTCTATTTTATTAGACTTTCTTCCTTTTATTTTATTGCCCTGTCTTCTTAGTTGAAATTTAACGGCCTCCTGAGTCAGGTTTGAGAAGTTTGAGCATCAGTGGAAGGTCCCTGCTCCATTGCTTTGCACTGCAGTCCCAGTGAGGATGTGTGAATCCTTATAAATTCCCTAAAGAAATGCAAATAGTCTAGTGTGACAAAACTCTTGAGTAAACTACAACTTTCAGTTACTGGTTTCTCAGAACCAGTTCTCATGTCTGAGTTCTGGAACAAGTAGTCAGGGCTTCCAGGCTGCAAAGGGTTCAGCACTTCAGCATAAATCGTTCCTGGGGGCTCAGCAACAGCAGCAAAGGTCCCCATGACTCACCCCAATAGGCGGATATTGGAGAGACAAATCATAACAGCCTTCTATATGTTGGGCTGTGGTTTCAGACTAAAATACTTCAATCTTTATTTACCTTTGGGTGGCTTGGCAGGGAACTCTGGCCATTCAGGTTCTCAGTCACGTCTGGCCAGTTGTATTAATCAGGTTTCATATCTGTATCTCCAAAATCTCTGAGGTGATGATGTATTTAAAACCCTCTAAAATAAATGCTGGAAAATTTGAGAATATGAGTTTTTCACTCTGGAATAACCCATATACCTAATTGTTTCTGTAGTTGGTGGAAAATGCCACTTTAATGTTTTCGTTTGCTGCTGCCTCTGTAGGACTTAACCTACCTAGTTATGGAAACTCAATGCAATTGTGTGTATCTGAGCTGCTTGCCGTTGCCCCAGCTGAAGCCTGATGCCTCTCCTAAGTTGGTACGGCTTTGAAAATGAGTCACTGCACTGAGGAAAGGGCTTACGAGCAATATTTTCAGTGATGAGATTTAAAGAGGGACATATCTGAAAATAAATGATAGCCATCGTTTAGATTATGAAATAAAAGGCAATTTTTCATCATTGCTTAATAATTCAGTTTAACTATGGGCCAGCTGAGCTCCATATGGACTTAATTTTGGTGTCTGACCTCCAGCAGTTTTCAATTTAAGAATTTCTTAGTTCTGGCAGAGAGCATGGTGAGAAGCAGAGCGCGGCCTTCTCTCCCGCGGCCCTCCAGGCGCTCAGGCCGCAGGCCAGCGGGTGAGCTGGGGGGCCTTGGAGACAGACCGTGGGCTGTGCCCTGCAGAGACCCAGAGCTTTCACCGCACTGCCTACTGGCCAGGCCCAGACCTTGAAGCAGCAACAGCGAACCTCTCCCCCCATCCCCACCTCTGTGGCCTAATGACAGCCATCTCGCCAAGCCCAGAGCCTGCCAACCACCTGGTATCGGAAGAGACATGGTAGAAAAATAGACCACATGTGGCCAAGAGGAAGTGCCCACCACCCTTTGGGAAGGTTTTCTGGCCCTTTATAGAAAGCCTGTGTATATACTTTTAAAAAGCTGCTCTCAACTTGCCCCTCGACCTTTCAAAAGAAAACCTTTGCCACATCTAAGCCTTCTAGATGTAAAGAGGCTGCCAACATAGGATGAAGTAGAGTTAGAGAATCACACATCTTGCAAATGCTTATTTGTTTTCTTAAAAATCGTAGAAAAGAAATGGCCTCTAGAAATGACTGTTTGAAATGGAATTGTTAGGCCACGACTAGAAGTGACGTCAGGAGTGACACACATCCAAGTTTGTTCAGTGGGTTAGAGGACATAGAATAGAGGACCTTGAGGAGGAAGAAAGGAAGGTTCTATGCCAGAGTGGCCATGGTTAGAAGGCATTTTCGTATTATAACCGTTGTTTTGTGTGCGCATTTTATTCCTCACTACTATATATATAGTTGACAATGCTAAGTACTTTTTTGAAATATCTCATCTTTCTAGGTGTTCTGAAGTGCCTGATATAGGTTAAAACTAGAGGGAGTAAAAAGACATTTTGTAAATATCTTTTTGTCAAAATTCATGTGAAATATTGCTTCTTTTGAGGGGAATGGCCAAACCCCATCTTTGAACAGTACACACGTGTTTGTGCACTGGCTCAGGGGAGAAGGAAGTGGAAAGAGCTTTATGCCAGTGTGTTTACAGTGAGGCCAGATTAACCATTGTCCCTTATGTTCCTGCGTTTGGTTACCTTGCTGTGTAGGTAGTGTATATCGTAAACCAATGAGTCCTAATTTTGCAATGTCTAGTCTCTAGATGTTAAAAGAGGTTGCCAGTGTATGACAAAGTACTTAGTAAAATTAGCCCATTTTGTACACTTTGTATTGAAATTCATAGGAAAGCTTGTCTCCTGTAAACGACTTTTGGATATGAATTTGTGAAACCACATCTAAGCATTATATGTACTTGCACTTGTCCCCTGGATTGGTAGGGGAGAGAAGGAGGGAGGGAGGGAATGATTCAGGCCCAAATGGTCATATTTAGAGGATATCTCAGATTATAACCATTGTTACGTGTGCAATTTTATTGAACAGTGCTGTGTACATAGTGGGCAAGTAAGTTCTTATGTGAAATATCTAGACTTTCTACATGTTTAGAAAGGCACAAAGTAGGTTAAAAGGAGAGTTAGTCAAATACATTTTGTAGATACCCTTTTGTTAAATTCATTTGAAATACTGTCTTTTAGAAATGGAATGATCAAAATGATCAAACTGCCTCGCTGAGCAGTACACATTATTACATTTGTGCTGGTTCGGGAAGGAAGGAAAGAAAGGTGCAAAGGGCTTTATACCAGTAGGTTTATAGTTAGGCAGATTAACCATTGTCCCATATGTCTGTGCATTTTGTTTTACTTAGCTGTGTATATAGTGTATAAAAGACAAACGTCTTAATTTACAACATCTAATCCTTCTAGATGCTAAAGAGCTTGCCAGTGAATGACAAAAGTAGAGTTAGAAAACAAATATTGTGTACACTTTGTGTTAAAATTTATGGGAAAGACTGTGTTCTGAAAGCAACTTGAGGAAGAGAAATTGTTGAAATCCCCTCTAAGCATTACAAATGCTTATTATGCTGGTCCACGGGGTTGGTAGAGATGAGAAGGCGAGGGCATCTAGGCTAGATATTCCTATTTAGAAGATACTTTCAGATTATAGCGTTTGTGTGCAGTTTGTCCAATGCTGCTGTTGTCTGGTGGACAAACTTAAATCCTTATTTGAAACAGGTAATCTTTCTAGATGTTTAAAAGGATACAACATATGTTAAAAGTAGAGAGTTAAAGGAACACCGTTTAAGTATTTTTTCAGTTAATTATAGGAATGGTTGTATTTCAGGAAGGGGATTGTTAAACCTGATGTCTTGGAGAGTATGCTGACTGTTCACCGGGTGGTGGGGGAGTGGCACAGGAAAGGAAGTGTCTAGAGAAGCGCTGTGTGCCCGTGAGTCTTTAGACAAGTTCAGATTATCTAACCATTGTTCTATATGTGCATTTTAGTTAAGATTTCTGTGTATTAAAGGATAAACAAGTCCTAATGCCCAAAGTTTATTAAAAGTAGAGGTAGTAAAGTAATCCTTTTCTAAGTGCCCCTTTGTTAGCTTTTAGGAAGGGCTATCTCCTAGGTGTGTCTTTGTTAATCCACCTCTTGGAGCCAGATGTAATCCTACACTTAGTCTTTGAAATGGCGGAGGAGGGCGATGAGAAAGGATGGAGGGAAAGGCTCTTTGCTTGCATCTCCATATCTAAAAGGCAGTTTTAGGTTATAACCGTAGGTCTATACGTGCGTTTTTGTAAAGTACTGTATTTATTGTGGACAAGGTTCAATATTTTGCAACATCTAAGCTTAGTAGATGTCCCGAGGTGACAATGTGTGATAAAAAGTAGAGCTAGTGAATTAATCAATTTATAAATATCTTTTTGTTATAATTGACAGAAAAGAAGCATCTTGGACATGGAATTGTTAAACTGTCTCTGAGCAATGTCCCTCAGGACTGGCTCATTAGGTTGGCAGCAGAGGGGCTGAAGGAAGTACAGAGGAAGGGATGTGTGCGGATGTGTTCACATTTATACTTGGATGATAACCATTGATGTGTGTGGCCTCTTTTGGCTGTACTGTAGGAATATATTGTTAGGTAATTCAATGGAAACATAACTCCTTGCTAATATTTTAATAGTGTAGATCAGATAAATTCTCTTAAAAGTATTATATTTTGTATACTCTGCTGCTTTATGTCTCTCTTTTTCCATCTGTAGAATGTGGTAATCAGGTGCTTTCATTGCTGTGCTTTTGTCTCACTTTTAATTGAACTTTAAGGGAATGCAGTATTTTAATTGTTAATTCTGCCAACATCTTTATCTAGAGAACTGTTGCCATTTTTGTCTCCAAGAAAGGCAAGATTACATTTTTTTTCTTCCAGTTTGAGTTGGTGTAGTGTATTCTTGGTTATCAAAATACTCATAAAGCTTTGGGACTTTGAAATGGTAAATATTCATGATGTCTGAAAAAGCATGATACGTAACTGTGCAATCTTAATTACATAAAAATGGATGTTTAGTTGTGCAGATAAACACACAGGACCTAGAAGGACGTATCAAACTGTAAACTTCTTATGATTAGGGATGACTTTGTTCATTGCTTCTCGTGTTTTTCAGTTTCCTATTATGCGCATGTTAACTTTTAAAAAAAATAAATATTACTTTAAAAACAAACAAAAAAAAGAATTTCTTAATGCAAAGGTTCATTGGAAGCCTCACAAAAGCTGGTGTCTAACACTATTTTGCCAAAAATAAATGAGCTTGGTCTAGAATACGTTGCATAAATAGCTTCTGCTTTGTGTAATGATTAATGGTTTGCCATTGTTTAAAAGCAGGATGGTTAGTTGGGCGGTAAAAAAATACAGCTGAAGTGTAATTGTTACTCAATTAAAAAATCAGTTACCCACAGTGATTTCCGAACCAGGATTAACGGAAGCCAAAACTAGAGTCAAGGTTGAAAAAAAATAAGACATAACTTTATTATCTATTAATAGCTATTTGTTGGCTCTGTTAAAAGGAATCATGATGGAGCCAAAAATAGCCATTAGAACTCCTTATTCACAGCCTGTCCAGAGGGAGAAGATGAGCTGGTTAATCTTCGAGGGCTCTGGGTATTTCCTTGGTCATGTCTTATGTGCCCGTAGCTTCAACATTTCAGAATGATGCCTTCTGGGGTCTGACGGTTTTGTTGTTCCCCTTTGTCACACTTACTTGGCTATGCTCTTGGCTTTTCTTGCACACTCAAGGTGGTTTTGCCATTGTCTTTCATCCTTCGTCTACCTCTGGGATTACATCATTGGTCTTCTTTTGTATCTACCATCAGCACCATGAAACCTTCATTTTTGTCTCCAGGGTGCCACATTCTGGTGATGTTGGTGCTTTCCTATTACATACTTCTCGTAAGAAGAGAAGGGGCTCGTAGTGAACACAAGTCATGGTTCTATTGTTAGCATTTTCTCAAGGCATACTTACTATAGTTATGCCCTGTACTTTCTTATATCATACTATCCTTAGATCACAACTCTTTGGTTTTCAACAGCTTTGTGCACTTCTACCTTTCCCAGTTTCTACACCTTTGTGGAATATTATTCTTGCCTGTTTTTAAACATGTAAATAACAAATTCCAAAAATAAAGAATATCTGAGACAGTTGCCTAATGTGAGGACATATTCAAGCAATCTTTGAGTTGGAGAGTGTGGATGAGGGGGTTTCTTAGGTTGTCTTGACACACAAACTTTTTAAAATTTTTCTTTGCTTTCAAATTTTTAAAACCAAAACCTTTTATTTTAAAATAAAAGCTTAATTTCAGGAGGCTGCTTGTCTTGGAAAGTAGCTGATCAGTTTGCGTTCACGAGCAGGCCATTTTGTAACCTTATGTCTGGCTCCTTGAATTGATGGCACGAAGCTTAAGGAGTTGATCTTAGCTCTGTCTATATTATTATTTGACTCATTATGTTAAAATTAACTATTTTTCAATCTTTTCCACTAGACTGAGCTCTTGGAGCGCAGGATTTGGTGCTCAATAAATGTTTGTTGAACTAGAAACTGAACCTTATGAAATTGAAAACCGGAAACTTCTCATGGTAGCAGTAAAGACAGTGACGGCAAAAGTAGTAGGGGATTTGGGTAATAATCTCCACGGTGTTATTTCAAGAGGAAAATGTGCTTTCTTAGTCCCATGGGATGTCATGGTCCAGATGAAGTGCCTTTAGACCTATCATCTATGGCTACTGCGACCAGGCCCACAGCTGACCAGTTTGGAATGTCCTATATTACGGTGTTTATGAGCTCTGTTCTTTCCTCTAGGAATCAGAGGAAGAGATGGCCATGGAGGACAGACCCACTATGATTAAAATGGACCAAAGTGAAAACCAGGGTTCACCATGTCGAGGGAGCAGGTGCCTCCCCAAAGCGCTTGGCTATGTCATGGGTGATATGAAAACATTTGCCAACTGGCTTAAAGGTATTTATGCTTCCTTTCCAGGAGATGGGAGAAGTGGCTGTGGGGGAAATGGTTTGCTGGCTCTTCTACTCATATCTTTAGTTATATTTTTATATATACTTAGTTATATATATAAAATATATATAAATATATATTATATATATTTAGTTATATATACCTTTTATCTATCTCTTTCCTTTCCACTTTTTAACTTTCTACTTTCTGACAGGCAATCCTCTTCAAGTGTTTTTATGTAGATGGGGTCAGGGCCAGGGTCCTCCTCATATCAGAGGAAGGTACTTAGTTCCATTCTGTAATTTCAGTACTTAAAAACTGAAATTTTACTATTGGTAATTCATTGGTTTAGTTTAAGCATCTGTACCTCTGAACATGATAAATAAGTGCCTTCGATGCTTTCTGGAGCTGAAGTTCTAGTACGGGCAGTGTGGGCTGAGCGTAAAGAAACTGGGTGCCAGTGAAGGGGCAAAGTGTACAGAGAGCTTCAAGGAATATCAAAAATAAGTTGATCCCTTCACCAGAAGGGATTTTGATGATTTTGCTCTGGGCCGGGGGGCGGGGGGCCTAGACTTGGGAGGGAGTACCATTTGACTTGCCACTTCCTTAGCTCTGCCCGTCTCATCTCTTCCAGACAAACCCCAGGTACTCCAGTTTGTTGACTGGGTTCTTAGGGGCATGTCCCAAGTGGTGTTCGTCAGCAACCCCATCAGCGGAATCCTGATTGTGGTGGGACTCCTGGTCCAGAACCCCTGGTGGGCTCTCAATGGCTGTGTGGGAACGGTGGTCTCCACCCTGACGGCCCTGTTGCTCAGTCAGGACAGGTAGGCACATCCATCCAGGCCTGCTCTTCTCTCTTCTGAGAACACAGGAGCCAACCAGTGAGTGTGGGCAGCCGCGATAAAGCCCCGCCCTTCCAGGAGAAACAACCTTTATTCCACAGAATTCTTTATATTTGCCTTTAGTGAGAGGTCAGGGAATCGTTTATGGTCTCTTATTCATGGTATCTAAATAAGTGGCTAGTCCGAATGTTGCCAGATTCTCATGGCAGTACATGGTAACCAGAACTAAGCTATAAATAATCCCCAAGAGAAGTTCAAAAGGGCTCTTCTTTAATAATTAATCAATTATTTATCATCAGCATTTTGTTTGTTTGGGCAAAAGTGCATATGAGTTCATGAAATGCCTCAGAGGGTTAAAAATGCCCCAATCCCACTGTATTTTGTCTGCATGCTTAGTTTAGCAAATTCATTCTTCATAGCATAGACAGTGCAAAGGTTAGGTCAGCTTCTAGAGAGCTGAATAACCACAAATTCCCAATTAGCAAGTGCTGACTTAAGAAGTGTTAGTGTTTCTTCTGAAATATGTGTTAGGTTAAAAATAGGCTGAACTTGGGGCCAACCCCATGGCTGAGTGGTTAAGTTCACACTCTCCGCTTTGGCGCCTCAGGGTTTCCCTGGTTCGGATCCTGGGTATGGAGCTAGCACTGCTCATCAGACCATGATGAGGTGGCATCCCACATAGCACAACCAGGACCTACAACTAGAATATACAACTATACTAGGGAGCTTTGGGGAGAAGAATAAAAAATAAATAATAAATAAATAAAAAGATTGGCAACACATGTTAGCTCAGGTGCCAATCTTAAAAAAAAAATAGTGTGTACTTTATAAATTGAATATCAGTTGTCATTGAAGAAGTGATGAACTGACTCCCACCAGGGTCTAGCCAGCTCCTGACTAACTGGTTCCTTCAGGGAGACTGCTGGTCTTCTATGTGTCCAGGATCAATGCATAATCCCCAGTGAATGGTCATTATACAACTAAGCTCTTGTCGCTCTTACTGTGAGTTGCTAAGGAGCTTCTTGGAGAGTCAGGAAGTGCCCCACTTTCCATCAAGTCCAAGGAGGCTGATTTGATCTCTATGGAAGGTGATTTTGTATCTTAGGTTAAACTCTATTCCAATGTACATCAAGAAACGGGATTTCCAGTTTGAAGGTGTGGTCCAGAATTGTGCCATATCGAATATTCCTTTATTGTTTTGCTCCAGTGAGAACTGACCCATTTTCCTTATCAGTATTTTTTTAAAAAGTCATATTTGTATGTATTAGTTTTCAAATCTCTTTTGCTTTCCTTGGTCCTAAAGGACTATTAAAATGGCAATCTTCTGTTTTAAGTGAATCCACATCTTCCTGTTGTTTTAACTGTGACATTCCACAACTTGTAGATGTTGCCATTAATTTTTTGTTGATCGAAGCCAAGCAGTAAATCGGAAAGCCAGTAGCAGAGAGGACAAATCTTGGCATAGTTCTCCACTGTTGTCGTAAACGGTCCCAATTTCTGGAGAGCATTATTACTTCCTGGGTTAAACCAATACAAATTGTGTCACCTCCCACATGTCCCAAAGGATTATTTAAGGGAGACAAAAGACTTTTGAACAGGGGGTCCCACACTAATGTTCTCACCCAGATGAATATAAGTGATATTACGTTGCTGTGGTACTATGTGCCCCCTGCTCCAGTTAAAAACAAGCCAAGGAGAAGCTTCCACACATTCCTGTACCACTCCCGTGGTGTGGCCCACTGGCTGCATCACCTTCCTCGCAGGCCCTGCATTCGCACTCACGCACTCGCTTCACCATCTTTATACCGCATGGCTCCCACACACTTCATCCTTTAGTGCTGGGCCTTTCCTGGTGCCAGATGTTGCCAACTCTCAGAGCCCCGGCGAGCCTCGCTTGTCAGCCTGGGGGCTCATTCTACAGGAGTCACTTGGGGCTTCCAGTTCCCAATTATGAAATGGGAACCATTTTGGCCAGGAGTACAAACTTACCCATAGGACAACTTTTAGAAGTGAGGTTAAATACTGAGAAGCAAAAAGGAACCCAAGAACGAATTAAGTGCTAAATATCCACCTAATCAAATGGAATACTTTGCCAAGTAAAAGAAAAGTAATTGTTTACCTTTGCAATAACTTGGAAATGTATATTTGGAGAAAATAAAATGGAAAGACAGGAAGATGAAAATGTATGCTGAGTTGGAAGATTGATGTTTATAAGGTCACAGACACTATGAAAGTGAAATTACATTTCAAGAATCATATACTTCTCACCAAGAAATCACACTTAGGAAACAGTTTCATAACACTAAAAATACTATTCAAGTCAGAAGCCCTTAATGAGTTAAAAGAAATAATAATTTTCCAAATCAAGGGCTAAAAGGAAGCAAAACGGGGTAGCTTGCTGATTTTTGTTTCCTCTTCTAGATGCCATAATTCTATCTTTAGAATTTCGAATTCTATCTTTAGCTATGATGCCTCTGTAGGGCGTTGTTCTGCATGCACATTTGTATTTTATCTATGTATTTTTTTTCATGTTTTTATTAGTATTTGGCTTCTGTAGACTTTGAAATAAATGTCTAAATATAGTCTCATTTTCTAATGTGAATGTGATCTGGAAGTTACAAGTGTCATTTATGTGCCAGTCTAGCCAATGTCCACGTGGGAAATGTCCATGCTGTGCTCTTGCCCACAGGTCAGCAATTGCCGCAGGGCTCCAGGGCTACAACGCCACCCTGGTGGGAATACTCATGGCTGTCTTTTCAGACAAGGGAAACTACTTCTGGTGGCTGTTAGTCCCTGTATGTGTTATGTCCATGACTTGGTAAGTTGTACCTGGTTTGCAAAATGCCCTTAAAAAAATTTATAGGGGGGAGGAGGGAATGCGGAGCTACTGTTTAACGGGTGCAGAGTTTCAGCTTTGCAAGATGAAAAATGTTCCACGAATGGATGGCAGTGACGGTTGTACAACGTGAATGTACTTAATGCCACTGAACCGCACACTTTCAAATGGTTAAAATGGCAAATTTTGTATTATGTTTATAACACAATTTTTATAAAAATAATTTCTTAAAATTTAGATTCAGGTTATGTCTATTGGAAACAGGAAGCATTGAAACACACTGATGCATGTGGCCCTCCACACACACCTCACCACCCATGATTCTGATGTATTTGGTCTGGGGTGCTGCCTGGGCACTGGGAGTTTTAAAGGCTCCCCGGGGATTCTAAAGCGCAACCAAAGTTGAGAACTAGCCCATACATCAGTGGTCCTCAGACTTGCACACCGTCAGGATCACCTGCAGGGCTTGTTAAAACAGACTGCTGCTCCCCTCCCCAGGGTTTCTGACTCAGTCAGTCTGGGTTGGGGCCTGAAATGTGCATTTCTAACACATTCTCAGGTGATGCTGACGCGGCTGATCCAGAGACCACACTTTGAGAACCACTGTATCTATATGGACTCCCCTTACCCACCTGGCCTGCCCCTTCAAAAAAATTCTTTACTGCATTCAATTCAGTTGTTGTTTTGGGTTTTTTTTACCCTAAATCCTTTTAAATCTTTTTTTTGGAAGCAAACATTTCCTTCTTACTATAGCAAATTTAGAATATAAAGTACTAATATCCACACAAATGAGAAGAACAGCCCACTGTGGATGGTGTCTGCAGGAGGGCAGCTCACCCTGGCTGCTCCCATGGGTGTGTGGAGGAGAACCTACCGGCAGAGCCAACCGCCTCAGGAAGTAACTTCCGACCTGTCCTGAAGAACAGGCTCAGGGCAGGAGGTTTTTCCTGCAGGTGCTCACCACAGCCCCTCCCACAATCCAGGAAATCTGGTGTTCTGATCGTAAAATGATGGCTCCTTGATTAGGTCAACAGGTGAGAGCACAAAAGGAACCCAGAGACCATCTAATCCAATCCCCCAGGTTACAGACAAGGAAACTGAGGAATGGTACCTTGCCCAATGTCACAGAGTTCATCAACACTAAAAACTACGCCCCCCTGAGTTTAAGATCTTTTTCCTCTAGCCCACACCGCCTGCATCCTCCCTTGGACAATTGTTTCTCTTTGTCAAAAATAGATATGCTAAATACTCATGGAGATGATATACAGGTTCAAGATCACAGTTGTCTCTGGTGGGGAAGGAGGGGCATATGATCAAGTGGGTTACACAGAGCTCTTTAACTGTGTTGTTAGTATTTTATCTCATACATCTTAAATACTTCAAACATATTTTTAACCCCCAGATATATAACTCACTGTGAGCAGCCCCAGGGTATAATCTTTTTAAAACCAAATAAGCTAAGAGTTTATTTTGGACTTTATTCTCTCTATGACACAATTTGTCCCAGGTTGCTTTTGGGGGGTTTTGTTTTGTTTTGTTTTTTCTGTGAAAAATTTGCCAACACAGCATTTTAGGGACTTTTGTCAATGACAGAAAACCTTTCATAGTACAGAGATTTCGTTTGTCAACCTGGCTTGTCACATGCACATTCTTACATTCTGTTCTGTTGTTGTTGTTAGCCCAATTTTCTCAAGTGCACTGAACTCCGTGTTCTGCAAATGGGACCTCCCTGTCTTCACCCTGCCCTTCAACATGGCGTTGTCAATGTACCTTTCGGCCACAGGACATTATAATTTGTTCTTCCCAAGCAAATTGTTCACACCTGTAACCTCAGTTGCCAATGTCACCTGGTCTGACCTCAATGCCCTGCAGGTAAGATACACTATCTTCTCACGTGCTCCTGGCTCCGGAAGATACCCAGCATCCTCCTTGTTAATTGTTCATGGGCGTCAGAGACTTATAGAGACTCAGTTTGAGGGTGGCCTTGCTGCCTCCATCTTGTCATCTAAAGCATTTGTTCTCCTCTAAAACTTTGGGCTCTAAGGGATTTTTTAAATGAATATTTGGTCACAGCTAACTTTTTGTAAAATCTGCTGTGCTAACTCCAGAGTATAGCTCTGTTGGAAATTAGATACCGTATTTCAAACTTGGCCCTTGTTTGGGTGAGCGTGACAGGGCCAGCACTTGAGGCAGGGCCCTCCAGCCTGGGGTTAAGTCCTCCATGACCTACCTCCTCCAACAAAAGAACTGACTGCTTACTGTTAGATCCCATTACAGAACCTCTCTATTCTGCTGTTTCTTATGGTAGATCTCATAGTATATGTGCAATAATTCAGGGTTCTCAAGCTTTGGTAGGCATGCAAACCACTCTTTTTTAAATACCAATACAAGCTCCATCTCAGACTGCCTAAATTATAATATAATGTCTGGGGCTTGGGCCTGGGAACCTGTATTAACAAGCTCCCAAAATAATAGTGGTGTGGGACAGAGTTTGAGAACCACTATCATAGGATGTATACGATGTATCTTTTCACAGATGTGCATAGACAGAGCACTCATTCTTAAAAACCTGGTTAAACCAAATCAAATTCCAGCTCTTCCTACTGGTGTTTATTTAATAAGTCTGTTTAAAGTTTCTCGATTATTAAAAACAAGAGAACACTTGATATCAGAAGAAAACCAAAGACCTTATCTTTTTTAAAGCGCAAAAGACTGGCTTTCCCATTATCAGGTTATGAAACACCTTTTACTGCCCTCTTCTCTGAGTGATCAAAACATGGGAAGAGTTTTTTCTTTAGCTTCATTTCCAGAAAATGAATGGGAGCATTTGGAAATACCTCAGAAGAAAACTCAAAGATTTATTAGAGCTACCCATGAAAAATAACATTATAAAATAATATTAATTTATCTATCTAAAACTGCACCATCCAATACAGTAGCTATTAGCCCTATGTGGCTATTTGAACTTAAAGGTAAATTAGTTGAAATTAAATAAAATTTAAAATCCAGTTTCTTAGCCTCACTAGTCACATTTCAGGTGAACAGCACAGACGTAGAATATTCCATCATCACAGAAAGTTCTACTTGACAGTGCTGATCTGGGGACGTGGCGCTCTTGTCCTTCCCACTCTGAACTACCACCCCATCATCAGCATACTTATTTCCCATCTCACCCAACTCCCCACCTCTGTGGTTACCTGAGGGAAGTTCTGCTGTCCAGTTCTAAGATAAAAGCCTATGCAGTCTTTGCTTGTGTCAAGTTCCCTGGTCTAGAAGAAACAGGAAATCGTCTTGTATGTACATGAAGATCCACCAGGGGCCGGAAGAATTTAGGGCCTATCCTAGAGTAGGCTCAAACTCACAGTATGGTCTGGTGTGCTGAGCAAGGACTAAATCAGCGTTTGGAAGCCAGATTAGACCCAGCCTAATGCAAGAAGAGAGAGGGCTCTCCTTCGTGCCCAAGCTGGACCTCACCCATCAGACTCACTGCTTCTCAAAGGTCCTTGCCAGAAGGTACACATGTGACCTAGAGAAGGTGGAGGGAGTGAGATGGGAGCTGGGGAAGGCAACTTTCAGTAAGTGGCCTTGGTCAAAAGGGAACTAACATGGCTAATTTTGCCTATCCTGCCTCTACCAGAAGGGTTGCTAGAAAGAATTTTCGTTTGTTAGCTTGAGTCGAACTCTGTACCATTCGGAGAACTGCCATTCTGTGAACACATTAGCTGAATTCAGGCCTCAGCCAGAAAGTAGAATTGTGGCATTTACATGTATTTTGTGTTTTGAGGACTATCTGACGTTTGTTAATAAGTTAAGGATATCCTAGTTTAAATTAATATATGTTCTTGTTAACAACAGAAGTGTAAATATGGTCCTGATTCATGAACTTGCCAATAATTGTTTCTGAATTGTGGATAAAATAACCTGACTCCAGGTCTCTGGCCTCAGTATTAACAACCAAATTGCATGGGAGTAATAACATTTCTGTTGACTATAGGAATGTGTTGATGTATTGGCATCAGCACTGACAGACAGTTGAAAGTCCTAGAATTGTAAGCTGTGGTCCCTGCCATCCTCTCTGGGAGGCATGGCAGATCCTCACAGTAGTGGGTAGTGATACTGGGAGCTCAGCAGCAGCCAAGGCCAAGTGTCTGTGCCAGCAGTAGAGCCAGTGAGTGAAGGGGAGTTGAGAAGGCATGCTCAGCATGCACCACGGAAGAGCTGATGTGTCTCAGGGGATAAAGCAGAAGAATGACTGAGATTTTTCTGTAGCTAGAGAGAATTTTAAAAATTAATAACAATGATCTTGAAAGATAAGACATGCTAAATCTATAATTACATTGTATGTGTTGGTGGATGTCCTGTGGGTTTCTGTTCAATAATTTTAATGACCTCATTTTCTAAATTGTTTTTGCAGTTATTGAAATCCCTGCCTGTGGGTGTTGGTCAGATATATGGCTGTGATAATCCATGGACAGGGGGCATTTTCCTATGTGCCATCCTGCTCTCCTCCCCACTCATGTGCCTACATGCTGCGATCGGATCATTGGTGGGGGTAATAGCAGGTAATCATAAGACTCGTTACCAGATATTGAACATCCCCTCCATCCCGTGCATTGTCTCAGGCATCTTCTATGCTCCAGACCTTTCTTGAGGGCTTTGCTTCTAAGGGACCAACGGGAGTTCTCGGATGCTTCCCCCACCCCCAGACTCCCTCCAGAGCATCCCACCTTTAGTCCACAGCTCTGACCCCTCCTGCCTTGCCTAACAGGAATCAGTCTTTCGGCTCCATTTGAGGACATCTACGCTGGACTCTGGGGTTTGAACAGCTCTCTGGCCTGCATTGCAATTGGAGGAATGTTCATGGCACTCACCTGGCAAACCCACCTCCTGGCTCTTGCCTGCGGTAAGTATCCCATGTGTCTGGGGGAAGGGTTGCTCATGATTATGGGATAAAAATCAAGGAGAAACAGTAAAGAAGGACAGAGTGAGAAACTAGGGTTGGGGTTCTAGTTTGTGCCCCCTGGTATCTAAGTTATCTAAAGTGCATGACCAGGGCAAGTGACATCCCCTCTCTGGGAGGAGTCAAGTCTGCTCTACCTACCTCACTGGTTACCATGAAGACAGGAGAGCCTATTGAGTTGTATTAACCATTTTAGAATATGTATATGTTGGGGGATAGAAACTTGACATGCCCTAAGTTCTTCTTACTAATTCTTTGACACAAGAATGTAGACTCAAGCTAAACACAGAGTCATTTCCCCAGCTGAATCAGGTGGGATTACATGTGACCCTTTGAGAATCACATTCATCCAGCTATTCCCAAACTTGAGCGTACATCAAAATCACCTGGAAGGCTTGTTAAAGCCCAGATTGCTGGGCCCCACCCCTAGTCCCCGATTCATTGTCGGAGGTGGGGGAAGGGGTTTGCATTTCTAACAAGGTGCCAGATGGTGCTGATGGTGTTGCTCTGGGGACCACATTTTGACAACTACTGTATTAATCCTTTCTTTAAATCCCCATATTCTACCCAGACTCAGACTGTCAGAGCTAGAAGAGGTTCTGGAGATCTCCACTCCATCCTTCTCATTTCACTATTAGGGTACTGAGGCCAGAGAGGTAAAGTGATGTGCTGAAAGGCATCCAGTCAGTTAGGGGCCAATGCAAACCCAGAATTCACATTTGCTAACAACCTCCAGACTTATTCCTGCTACACTTCTCTGCTCCGTTTGGTAGCATTCATGCCTTTAGGTGAAAACAGACCTCAAGTGATTTGGATTTGAAAAGCTAATGGATTTCTCAGGCCATTATAAGGGGAGGCTTGTTCACCCACAGCCTCTGGCACCACTAATTCAATAGAAGTGAAAGTATTTAAGGGGCCGGCCCCGTGGCCTAGTGGTTGAGCTCCCTGCACTCCGCTTCAGTGGCCCAGGTTCCGTTCCCAGGATGCAGACCTACACCACTCATAGCAGCCATGCTGAGGCAGCAACTCACACACAAAAGAGAGGAAGATTGGCATGGATGTTAGCTCAGGGCAAATCTTCCTCAACAACAACAACACAATGTATTTAAGATAATGTGCTAGAGTGAAGGGAATGACAGTCCCTGGGGAACAAAGGAGCAGAGGAATAGGGGAATGTGCAGAAATTATTTCTAATGTTATGGATTAGAGTTGGTTTTCGACCAGATTAATCAATCCAAGCTATCTAAATCATTATTAAAATGGTGGACTACATGTCAGGCAGGATTTAGAGGGGACTCCTTGATTGTGCAGGAGGTAGGATAGGACCAAGGATTTCTAAGGCCTCATTCAGTTTTGCTTTTCCAATGCTTTAGCAAGGTTAACAAAACCTGGTTATAGGGTGTTTCCATTTACCCATCATTTTGTCAATTTCTTTATAGTTACAGGGCTATTTCACCTAAGAGCCCTGTCAAAACCTTTTGCTCGTTTTCCCATATTTGTTTATAAGCTTAGGGCACAGGAGAAGTTATGGACAGATTATGTGGCCACTTGAGTTCAGCTGGATTAGACTCTTTTATCCTACAACCTTCTATCTTTATTCAAAGATTGGTTTGAAGTTTCAAACCTTTATTTGATGGGCATACCTTTGTGTTGACTGTAGCAGCAAATTTGTATTAAATCCTCGTGTTGCCACCTTGACAGTACTAGGCAGAGCTGGGGGTTTAGAAGCTTTAGATGCCATGCGGTTCCTGCATACAGAGGATGACATAGTGGAAGGCATAGACGAGGTGAGTCAGAAAGGGAGCCCACAGGAGACCATACGATGTTTGTAGCAGAACAAGGAGACACGTACAGCACACGATTCTTTGGGAACACTACAGCTCAGAATCATCAAGAAGTACCTCCTGGAGAAGGTGGCTTTTCTATAAGTCCTAAAAATTGAAAGGAGGAATTCTAACTGGTGGAGGGAATGGTCTAGACCAGCATGGGGACAGCCTGAGTATATCCTTAAAGACCAAGCAGAAACTATTTTTGGTCACAAGAGTTGTTGATGAGGTCTTGACAGACCACGGAGAGGGATGAAACCAAAGATGTTTACAGGTGTTTCCCCAAAGCAGGAATATCTTTGTTATTTTCATTTTTATAGAAATCATACATTTATTGTACAAAGTGGAACAAACAAAAAATCAGTACAGGAAAGTATAAAGCAAGAAGTTAAAATATTCCATCCTACTCCCTAGATATAATTTTTTGCCTCCCTCTTATAAGGATCCTGTGATTACTTTGGGCCCACTTGGGTAATCCAGGATAATCCTATCTCAAGATATTTAACTTAATCACATCTGCAAAGTCCCTTTTGCCATTTAAGGTGACATTCACAGGTTCTGGGCGTTGGCATGTGGACATCTTTGGGGGCCATTATTCTGCCTAGCATGCCTTGCTTCCTTTGGATAGATCAGATTTTCTTTCTTAGTGTAGCATAATGGTTAAGGCAGTATATTGAATTAGTTAAGAGCCCGACCCTGGTCCCAGAACCCCAGCTCTGCCAATTTTAGTTTCAATAAATGCCAAATTCACCCACACAAAGGCCATACCAGTCTCCCTTGCCACCAACAGTGTGTGAGAGTACCTATTACTATCAGTCTTTTTCATCTTTGGACATAAAGTTTTGAGACAGACCTCCAGCCCCTCTCGTAAAGCAAATCTCACATGTAAAATGTCACAGCGAGTTTCACCTTGCTTGCATCACCCTGATACTGCCAGTCAAAAGACCAGCCTTGTCAGCCAAGGTAAATAAATAATAGACATCTATTACAGAGTTGCTCTTCCATTAGTTCAAATGGCTTTATCAGGAAGAAACCTTGGGAAACTCTGATAGAAACTGTCAATGCTTCCTTCCCTGCCTGTAAACTAGAAACTGCATAGCCAGGAAATTCCTCATTTTTATTTTATCAGTGCAAATTGTAAACACATTTTGTATTTCTTTTTCATGGTTGGGGTGTCATAGTAGGACTCACATGTGGTGGTCTGTTGGAAGGGATGTTGTCTATGAAGAGCTAAAATCCAATCTTCCCTTGAGCGCTGAAGGGCCTCTGCTCTCCCTCAGTTACCCAGCACACTGGCAGGGTCATCACCTCCAAGCCATAGTGGGCAGATTCCACTTCTAACATGAGGCTTTCCCAGGCCTACTCAGCAAGTCTTAATTGGTGGGCAGCTACTATTAAATTGTGTGACACTCATTCTGGGGAGAGAAAAACAACCTGGGATTGAATATCACTTCAAAACAGCATAACAATATGAGACTTGGGTGCCAAAAGCATGCCTTAGAAGTACAATAGGTATTAAAAAGAGAAAAATGGCAATAAGTTCTCATGTGCTAAGGGAAAGTGTTGTAAGAAGAACTGGTACTCAAGAAAGTAGGGACAGAGTGTCCCTGGTGCTTAGCCAAGGGCCAGTGAATATTTGTTGGATGAATGAATGAATGAATGAAATGGAAAAAATAAATGAAATTAGCAAACCCAAGCAAAGAAACTCTTCCAACCCAAGCTATTTCACCCTTCCGCTCACAGCAGTATCTCAGTCCCATGGTGACAGGCATGAGTTTACAGCTGCTGTTTGTGGAAATACATGAGTTCATTCAAGATACATCATCTCCCTGTAAAGTATGTCTTCAAGTTGTCTTTTTACAGACAACGAACCCAGATTCCAAGAAGTTCAGTGATTTGTCATCAACAAACAGAATGGCAGAGCTGGGATTTGAAGCCAGGACTGTTTCCAAAGACGAACCTTTCCCACTAGCATGAGACAATTCACATGTGAAAGAATTAGGTATACTGTTGAGCAAGAAATACCAGGACACAAAGACGAAATATTGATGAAAGGACAGAAGTCTATAGTAAAGTAAATGAGGATCACAGAGTCTCTCCCATCACTTCCTGTCCTGCCCCCCAACATAGCTGATGCAATTTCTCACTGGACTTGAAGACTAGATGGTGAGTGTGTCTAACAGTGAATGCTGGTGGCCCAAGTGGCTGTGTGGCCATTGTGTGGAGGTCATTCTTCAGACTGTCTCTGTGAACCCTAAGGGCTTCCCTGAGCCATCTTGAGCCCACTCTTCAACCAAAATGCACGAATTGATGATTTGCTAGTTGAGAACTTTCTTTTCATTATTTTACATAGAAAGGCACACATACACTCAAATTAACCACTCTAAGATTCGTGCTTACTCGAAGTAAATTAAAACATAGCATGTTTATACATTGACCTGTATGACAACTTTAATGGTATTTAGAAAAATGTTATTGTGGGAAGGAATCTCAATTTTGTGTTCAGTTTCTGCTGATCTCTGAGTTACTGCCTTCTTATTTTTTTATACCATGATTTTTTGTAGTTGTGAATTCTAACCAATAATATGAGAATCCTAGATGCAGTGAGATTGTATAGAAACTATGTATATCAAGAAACATTCATAATTTTCATTTTAATTCACCTGTGCTTGGATAAAATAACAGGGAAGTTTATTTACCATGGAAGGCCTTAAGTATTAGCAATAGCAGCAATAAAATAGTAACAATGGAAAAGCTACCTTTATTGAGTACTTAATATGTGAGCACAAGCTTTATGTCCGTTCGTACTCACACCTACCCCATGAGACAGATATTCCTATTACCTGCATTGTACAGGTGAGGAAATGGAGGCCACCAAGCTCCCAAGTGGTGGAGTCCAGATTTGAACCCAGAGCTGCTGACTCTAAGCTCATACTTATAACCAGAGTGCTGGGCTAGCTGGTGAAATATGGAAGTTTACATTCCAGGGGATTTACACCAGAAGACAGTCTTTCCTGTGATGAAAAATGTGCCTACAATCATTGTTCTTTCCTCTCTTTTTTTGTTTTTGTAGCCCTGTTCACTGCCTACCTCGGAAGCAGCATGTCAAACCTGATGGCTGTGGTGAGTTTGCTTTAATCTCACTTTATCATCAGCGTGATTGATCAGATTTCAATGATATGGGAACCCTCTTGAAGTCTACCTGGGTGGGCTCCCAGGGCAGGATCTGTGACTGTGATGGCCACTAATTTCCCATCTCCTGGACCTTCCTGTCTTCACTCACCTTCCAGCATCATAGTAAATTTTAGCCCAAACTGCAATCACCAGGCTTGTTAAGAATATCAGATTCCTTGATTTAAAAAAGTGGAACTTAGTTTGCATAGCATATTATCAAGTTCATAGCCTAACTCTGAGTGTCAAGAAGTTGACTTTACAATACCTTTTACTTAAACAGAAAGGCAAGATTACGTAGTAGTTGAGAAGTCAGGAAAGGGAGGAACAGGATAATTGGCTAAAGACAGATACTTTTTTAATGAAGTCAATAGTTTTTCATATCCCTTTTTTTTAAATCCCCAGTCAGTCATTAAGACTTATTCAGACCCACGTCCTGGCTGAATTATTTAATAGGCAAAATCCTTGCCCATTAAGTACCTCCTGCCACTCCTTCTCCTTCCTTTTCAGCACTGTCCTACCCGTTGACCTCCTCCTTCCCCTCCCCTGAGGAGCCCAGTGTCCCCTGACTGTTCCAGGACCCTCCACCTCCCAGTGCTCTGAACTTTTTTCTCTTACCCACCATTGCTGGTGATGCAGGGCCGGTTTCTGATAGCTCAGTCCACGTTGATGTGGTCATGGCTGCTAATGGGTCAGGACAGTATCTAGCCCTCTCAACAGCAGCATAGAGAGTTTGTCTGGGAGAGTCCTTCTGGAGACACAATATCTTTCTGGTAGAAAGTCAAAGCTCCCATCCATGATGGAAAGTTCATTAGAGCATTGTGGGGCCCTTTGCATCCCAACAGAGGTTCACAGACATCAGTCCATGGATCAGAATTGGGCAGGCTGCACAACAGAGGCAGCTAGGGAGATTTTGAAAGATACAGACCCTTAGGCCCTGTTCCTTGGCATGTCTGATAGAGCAGATCTTGTATGGTGCTTGGGCATCTGTGGTTTTTTAACTCTTGTTCCCCATGATTCTGATGTGCAGTCAGGTTTGGGTACCATCACACCCAAGGGGGGGGTCGATGCATTGGGCCAGACCTAACCAACTGCATGATGTATGCTCAGAATTGCATGAGTTGCCATGGACAGCACAGAAGAAGGACTTACCCACAAGGAGCCTAGAGCCTATTTGGGAGATGGAATGAAAAGAAGTAAAGCAAGTAGAGTCTAAGACCTGGTCTGGATGGAAGTCAAGGAGAGAGAGGTCATGAATGATGACATTTCAACTGCTAAATGCTCTAAGATCTTAGACTCAGTCTCCATGGACATAAGCAGAGTCCAGAACAATACCCCAGTGACTCATTCCCCCTGGGTTGAATAAGAATAGAGTGACAGGTAGTGCTTTGTGAACATGCGCTTTCTGATGGGATCTCAAAGGAACATGTGGCTTGTCTCTTCTTCTCAGGTTGGATTACCATCTGGTACCTGGCCCTTCTGTTTGGCCACACTGTTGTTCCTCTTGCTGACCACGAAAAACCCCAACATCTACAAGATGCCCCTCAGTAAAGCCACTTATCCTGAAGAAAACCGCATCTTCTACCTACAAGCCAAGAAAAAGATGGTTCAAAGCCCTTTGTGAGAGCTACCCCCGTCCACGTTCATGGTCACAAGTCATTTCCAGGGTCTCAGCAAACCTGTTTTTCACTAGTAACAACTTTCATTCTAAACCATCAGTTATCTGTTCTTATGCTCATTTTGTATTTTTCTTTTAGACTCCAGGAACATCCCCAAAGATGTAAGAGACACATCCAGATGATGTGCCCTGGCTACGGAATTTTAAACCCTAGTGGGACATTGGCGCTAAGACTGTAATATATTTATAAAGTCAAAATACTCCAACGGAAAGAGGGAGTGAGACTGGACTAATTATTAATATTTATTAATATTCTTGGTGTTTGGTTGGTTACATAATATTAACAGTATTAAAAATTAAGCTCTATAAACTAATCAAGACTTAAGTGAATGGAATTCAAGGTCATGAAATCAAAGTCAACTCAGAATTCTCAGATAAGCAGTTCGGCTTATGAAAAATCAATGCAAGTTACACATTACAGCTCTGGTCAACATCACAGGGGTGCAGGCTGATCACGCAGCTGGCTCCCCAGCGACTCACCAGAATGGCCTGGATGCTGTCCACTGTGTGTGTGGCATTCTTTTACAGGAGATCATTGGTTTTTCTCAAGCTGACAGAGTTGCAGAAAGGAAAAAGGGATTTTGTCAGTCAGAATTATTCTATACTGTCACGTTTTTCTTGGAGATTGCAAAGGATTTTTTAGGTAGAATTTATTATTTTTTTCTTATGAGAATGGATTTGTTTTCAATAAGATAAAATAAGAGAAGATCCTGGCTTTACCAGTTCCTGGATATTAAAGAAAAGTTACATTTTTATAAATACTCCTCAAGGCTATTTTTATTTTAAACCCCAAGTTGATTTTGTAAATGCTATGATTGCATAGAATCAAGTCGTCAACATCCGAGAGCCCTTTAAGGTCACATTTTCAATTCATCTGAGCATGTCTTACATGTTATAAAGACTGAAAGTTAAGGTCAGCTTGTTCCTGGGTGCTTAGAAGTTGTTGAATTTCTTACTTTAAAAGAATTCATTATTTTCTACACACAATATTCTTGCTCAGAAACCAATGGCATTTGAACCTCCAAAAAGAAATACAGATAACGGGTTCTCTTGTTTTTCTTTTTTTTAATTTAAAAGTTATCCGTCCTTTAAAGATTCTATAACTAAACATGCTGAAGATGGAGGTGGAAAGTTATCATCATTACTATCCACTTCGGTGTGTATCAATTGAGTATTTTGGAGGATTCAAAAAGTGAAACAGTGGAAGCCTAAAGATTTTCTTTTCTCTTTGGGTTTGCAGTGATCCGTGCAAAGCACACAGTTTGCTGAATGAATAAACAAAAGGGAAGTAAACCTAGAAACATTTTAGGGAGAAGTTCAGTTCTTCCTTATCTCAGGAAAACAAACATTGTTCTGATTGAAAAACCCTGGGACCAAAGCCTTTTGAAACCATGAATTTGCAACTGTCATAGAGTCCTGGATATTCCTGTGGGAAAATGAAATTTTCAGTGTTTGAACTGAAATCTCCCTTGTTAGGGATTTTGTGAAACAAGAGTTGGGTGGGGGGACAAAAAAACAAGCATAACCAAAGAGAACCAGGAGTGAGGAACCCGGCCCATGGCGAGTGAACCTGAGGCCTCTAGAACATCTCCAAGTCCGCCTTCAGAATGGAGCTCCAGTGTGCTAACTACACGCCTTCTTCCCCGTGCTCACACAGCCTTGTAAATAGGAACATTTAAAAGCCTTGTACATTGTCTAATTTAAATAATATTAATTTTCTCAAACCATTTTTGTTACTAAATATTATCCTAAAATTAAGTGAGTATTTTATTAGTTTTCTTGGGGAGCATTTGTATTTTTCCTATTGTCTGTAGAACAAATTTCTGTGTAAGAATATGAATAAATTATATTCACAGGTCAGTTGTGTGTAAGTGCTGTTTAAAGGCCATGTATGCCTTTTATAGCTATTGTGTATATTAAAAGTCCCATGCATAAGTATGTATGGCTTCCATCTCAATGTGCCAGACTCCTTATTCCTTTCTTATACTTGGTAATGGCACCAGATGTATAGCTGAGCAAAGCCTGTTCAGTTTCAGATTTATGAGCCCATCCCCTCCGGTATCATCTCAACTATCCATTGTTCTCCTCACTCAGGGATGAGAATGATTACTGAGGGCAGGTACAGCTGTTCAGAGCATGCTCCTCGCACTTTGAGATGAATATCTCGAGAGCCAGTTTCCACACATTCCCAGACAGGCCCTGGGTACCCCACCAGGGCTGACCCTGGGCCATGGTATGCCTCAGGGGTCAGCTCTCTACAACAAGCCACTTCTCAGAATGTTATCCCCTGAGGGTGAAGTCCCCTGAGGGTGAAGCCACTGGCTGTGCTTGTCTCTACCACCTGAAATGCTTCTTTTCCACCTCCTTTCCTCCATAGTTAGCATAGTTGAAAGAAAACATAGTAAGAATGGAAACATACTCCAACAAGCTTCAAAAGCAGCCCAAAGAAGAAACAAGAGGCCACCATGGATTGGCCACATCGGAGTGCTGTATGTCAAAACAAAACCTCTCCTACCTATTGTTTCAAAATAATAAGTTTATGAGAATGATCTGGTCATTAAATCCCCACTTTGGTCTGAGGTAGAAAACAGAGGTTTTGAGGCTCTTTTGCTAAAGATTCCAGATACTATTTATCTTTAGGAGCTACAGGTGTCTGCTTGTTATCCATGACACCTGATTAGCATGGAACACATTGAGATCGAAGGTTAAATTCCATGGGAGATCAGGAATTCCCAAAGGGGCTTCTTACAGACAACCTTGCAAGAATGTTTTTGTGGTTTTGAAGTATAGAACAAGGTTTTATACAGATGAATGTTTTCAGTCTTATCTAGCGCTATGGAACAACTCCTTCCAAAACACTTGAACTTTAGAGTTACATCTCCTTCTTGAATGTGCATGGACAACCCCCAGACCATTAGAAGTCTTGTAGCTTCAAGGCTACAGAGGTCTATTTACTAAAACAATCGGGAGATTCTGAAGGAATCGAAACAATATAGTAAATAAAAGAGTTTTAAAGAAGTGAATATAAGTCCTATAATAGCCTGCCTTCACAGCTCGTAAAATTGAACTATAACATACATAGACTAGATCAGGGAAGACATATGCAAAATCATCTGAAAGAAAATATTGCTCCCAGGCCTGACCTTAACATTATTAACCAGGTAAGTGTTAACAGAACTAAAGCGAACTTACAGCTGATGGGGTAGCAGCTCAACCCCTGAAGTTTAGGAGTTGGAGGCAAAAGCGAGGCAGGGGGTCTTTAGCGCTGGGGGTGGTGGCCCAGGAACAGGTGTCAAGGGAGATCTCTGCGGTGAAACGAGTGCAGTGGTGTATCATGGTTTCACCAATTTAGTTATTTAGATCAAGCAGCTTATGCCCGTTGTCTGATCCTGTACTTACAAGCTATTGACTTCCTGTGTAGATTTGCCTTCTAGGGGAGAAAATGTACTTGTCCAACATGAGTTTCTGATCCTGGATAGTTACATTTCTCATTTGAATTAATAATTTAACTTTGATTCGTATGTCTTTTGAAGTTTTATTTTCCTGTATGTGTCACCAAAAGCCAAATCACCCCACGGTGTTCCAAGACAGTTAATTCTGAGGCTACAAAGGTTGGGGGTGCAGTCATGGAAGGCCTCCCCAAGTATGTGACATTTAGGCTGATACCTAAAGAATAGACCACAGATAGGCAGGTGGAGAAAGGCAGAGGTTGGAGGGAGCGGTGTTCTTGGTGGAGGGAACCTTGTGGATAAGGGCCATGAGACAAGAAGGAGGTTAGTGCGTTCAAGGAGTGAGAGAAGATTGATGTGGCAGGAATACAGTGAGTGAAAGGGCATTGGAGTGGACGTGGGAAACCAATTAGAAGGCCATTGCAGTAGTACAAGAGAGAGGTGGTTGGCTTGGACTCCAGCGGTGGCAGCCAGGGATGGAGAGAAGTTTACAGATGTGAGAGACAGGACCTGGAATCCTCAGTACCTAGTGATGGATTGATGTGGAAGGTGAGGGAGAGGGAAGTGCGGAGGATTTCCAGCTTGGGCAACAAGGTGGACAGTGGTGCCACACAATGAGATGTGAGCACTGAAGAATCCCTTTTCTCATGCTACACATTCTTCCTGGCCCATCCTTCTCAAGCTTCAATCCAGACTTTATGTTCAACTGTCTAAAGGAACTACTCCAAAAACACCTCCTGAGTTTCAGTACATCCAGAACAAAACTCATGTTCTTCAACTATTCTGCTGTCCGTCCCATGTAGACTCACGGGGGAAGGTGGCACACTCTAGCCAACTACACAAGCCAGAAACAGTGAACCATTCTTGACTTCATCCTCTCACCTCTAGGCAATAACCAAATTCTAGGGATTCTACCTCCTTGATAACCCCATTCATTCATTCATTGGCAATGAATGACTATTTATTACATAACAGGAACTGGAACTGCAATAGTGAACCAAACAGTCATGGACTTTACCCTCACAAGAGCTTTATGAGGTGAACTGATAAGTAAATGGAGTAGTTTGGTGATGAGGATAAGTAAGAGGTAGCCAGGTGACAAGGTTGAAGGAAGAGTTATTCCAATGCCTTTTTCCTTCTAAGAAACAGAAGACAAGAATATAGCATTAAATACTAGGCATCTGTACCATTTAGAATGCTTTTGGCAGCAAGTAACAGAATACCTGTCTAATGGTGGTTTAAATAACAGTAGTTTCATTCCTAAAAGTAGGAAGTTCTGGAAGTTCTATTCCAGATTTGGTGCAGCTGTCCACTGATGTCGTCAAGGATGCAAGCTCTTTCCATCCTCCTCATGATTCTCAGCATCCTCAGAAGACTCCACTTTCATCCTCAGGCTTGTTGCCTCATGGTCCCAAAATTGCTTCCTTGGTTATGAACATCACAACCACATCAGGAAGAAGGAAGCAACCAGAGTCACAACAGAGTCATTCTCTCATCACTCTCTTTTTATCAGGGAGCAAAGTCTTTCCCAGGAGCTCCCCCAAAATAATTTCACTGGTGTCTTTTAGGCAGAACTGGGTCATATGGCCATTCCTGACTGCAAAGGAGTCTGGGGAAGCATGTATCTGTCATTGTCAGCCTCTATTGTAGCAGGCACCATATTGTAGTGGGTGAGCACTGCCATATTACAGCAAAAGCAAGAGGAACAGCTATTTGACAGGCAGCCAACATGTCTGCCACAGTGGTGTATAGTGCCACCATATAGTATACAGTACCTATGTGCCCAGACCACACTGGAAAGAGCTATGTGGAGACAGACAAGATCGTCTATTGTGGGATTCACAAAAGAGTTTGGGACAGAGACCTAGACCAAGACTTTTTACACAGAGATACTTTGTGGAATACTTCCTGGGATATTCCCAGAGTACATTAGGATACCCCAGCTTCATACAAGGTTTTGTAGTTTCTGACGGACAAGATTCTCAGCAAAGGGTGAGACAGCCAGTGATAATGATTAAAGCAAGGAAAGCTTAGGGTCAATTCATGTTCTAATTAGTCCTCTTGATCTAACAGTTGAAGCCTCTAAATCATTCCATGTCAGAAGGCCCCACTGGAAATAGCTGTGTTTCAGTTCAGTTCCAGCTCAATGAAGCACTAAAAACAAGTGTCGGACATTTTCTGCTTCATGGTTCCAAATAAACAAGGAGAAAGCCAGTTTCCTGCTTGGGTTGGGTCTGTTGGATCCCAGCCCACAGAAGCTTTGAATTATATCACAGTGACATGCAAGGACATGAAGGGGAAAAAATGACGCATAGAGGAAAGGTGGCACAGTGCCAGGAAACTTGGTTAAAGTTAATTCCCTCAGAACACAAGAAACAATGGCCACTAGGACGTGAGTTAGTGGCCCAAGAGCAAGCACATCTTGGGGCAAGAAGAGCACACACAGGCGGGTCGGGGGGGGCCACTCCAACAAGGAGGCCTTTCCATATTCTGAGACCCCACGTTGGCCTTTCCACCAGAGGCTAGATCTTTGGTAGCAATAGCCACATGCAGCACTTGAAATAAAGCTAGCCCAACTTGAGGTGTGCTATAGGTATAAAGCACACTGGATTTCAAATAGAAGGACAAGAAAAATGTAAAATATCTCAATAATTTTTATATTGATTAAATGTTGAGATGACAATACTTAGGATACATTGGGTTAAACACAACGTATCATTAAATTAACTTCACCTTTTAAAAATTTTTTAATGTGGCCATTAGAAAATTTTAAATTACATATATGACTTGCATTTGTGGCTCACATTCTATTTCTATTGGACAGTGTTGGGCTAGACAGTGCCCAAGACCTAGGCTCTTAATGGTTTAGTAAGTCTTTATGGCAACTCAGATGGCACTGGGCTGTTGGAACTCACGCTTCTGGAGACGTCATTCTTCCCTTTGAAAGAATGATAGGTAAGAAGCCTTTCCTCTGTTACATTGTGGAGACAGAGCTAGCTAATTCTGGAGACTTTATCTCAAATCTATGAGTTCAAAGATTATAAATGTAATTTCACGTAAAATTTTACACCTTTCCAGGAATACCCTGTGCACCTTGAAGGTGTAATTTTCTAAAAAATAATTATTACATGACTATAGAGTAAGGAGACTGATTTTCTTGTGGGTGGTATAAAGTTATTCTGAAGTACCTGAAAAGGAGCCTCAGAAACATTCAGATCTACGGCAGCACCGTTGGGATAAGTGGGCTGCCTCCCAAAGTGCCCATGTGAAGGATGCCATCACCCAGATGTACAAGTGGTCATCAATCAGAGGCAATGAGAAAAGTGAAGCACTTGGTTATAATACAATAGGGAATAGCGGGGACTGTGGCAAGTTGAAGACTGCACATCCCCACCTAAAAGTGTTCACATTCAGATTTTTTTTAACACTTTGCTAGCCAAACAAAGCCCATTCTGGAACTAGATTTCTTCTGTGGGCTCCATTTTGCAACTTCTATTCCCAGACACATCTTACAAATGCTCTACAATGTTTCTCAACCAAGGGCATTTACCAGAATAATGCATAAGAGCAAAAAATGCAATTATTCCCATCCCATCCTGGGCCTCCTGAATCTTTAAAAGCTCTACAGATTATTGTAATGTGATCTTCTACATAAAAGCAACTGCAAGTTCAGAAAATTCAGAAAGCCATGGAAGCTGGAGTAACTGAGAATGGCTTCCTGGAAGAGGTATGATTCTGCCGTTGTTCTGGCACATTCTCTTCCTGGCTCACCTGGACATGGCTTTGGAAGCCCATTTGGGTTCCTCCTGGATCCCCTGACTACTGCCCTTTCCAGAACCACTGCTACAGTCCAAAGAAATGATGCTCTTACCAATGGGCCATGTTTTGGTGGGCCCTGAGATTAACAGTGTAGACATGTATATAGATGGTAGCCAGAGGCAGAAGGAAGTGCCTGTGACAGAGAATCTATTTTCCTCAAGTGCCCAAAGCTTACTTACATTGTCAGCCCATCATAGCCATCATTTCCCATCTCGCTCCTACCCTGTCCCGTGGCCAGGGCAATGGCATTGAATTCATCTTACCCACCCTCATGGACTTCTTTTCATCTGTAAGGATGACCTAGAAATAGCTAACCAGATTTTGCATAGACACGAAAAAGCCAAAAGAAAAGGCTGACTTTGTGATTCCCCAGGCTGTCCCTTGACTCCACCTCCACCTCTCCACTCACTGTGCAAGAAAGGTCTGTGATTCCCTTTCCTTCTCCTGAGGACGCTTTCAACGTCTGCACCTGTCTCATTTGTCCTACTTCTGACCTTCATGTTCCTCACGGACAGTACCCTTCACCTGCAGCCCTGCCCCTCACTGCTCATCACAGGATCCTCAAAGGCTCCCAGATACAGGCCCAGAGTAGCCTGAGGAGCCCCTTCCTCAGCATCCTGGATCTGACTGCTCAGCACCCTTACCAGACCGGTTAAAGTTTTTGAATATCACCCTGGTATACATTTGCTCAAACAATCCAATGCAGACAGACTTGGTATGCCTAATGCTGGTTGCAATTTACTGCAAAGCATTATTTCTTCCCAGGCTGCAAGGTGGGGTCTGAAGACCCAGGATTCAGTGTTAGGTGCATGAGGCATCAGGATCTGCACAGTCACACCTGGACCAGATCAGGCCAATACCGGCATGATCTGAGAGGTACCAAAGCTCTGAGATGCCTTCACCAGCAGCCCCCCATGGAGCCTAAAATTTCTCCGGTGAATTCTCAGTAAAAGAGCATTATGCTGTGACAGCAGCAACTCATTAAGATCTCAGATAGTAAAACCCTGGTGGAATTAGTTTATCTTATCTTTTCTGATAGTCTTATCTTGGCTGATAGTCAGCAAGAGTAAATCCTATAGGAGAGGGATTCTAGAAAGATTAGCTTTGTTGGGCAAATCCAAGGAAGACGGTCATCCAGAACCAGGGCAGTGGTCATGCAAAAGAAAATAAAGAGAAGGAGCAGGGACATACAAGAGGAAACCAAGGACAAAGCATGATTAAAACATGGTCCCTGTGAGCACATCACAGCGAAGACAGAAGCCAGCAGGGGAGGACCAAGGAGTCCAATCAGGCGTGTCCCTGTGCCAGCAGGACAGTCTGTGGGGTCCATGCAGGTTAAGAAGCTTCCCACCTCTGTGTAATTTACAATGTGGTTACTTTCTCTCCTCATAATCTTGGAATCCCAGCTTGCCTTCCCTAATGGCCATTTGTTGCTTTTATCTTCCCAACATGCTCCCCACCTTCTTCTGGTAACAGCACCTCCCTTTTCTTAAAGAATCTGATCCTTCCCCATCCATGGGGTTCTCTTGGGGTTGCCAGCCTCAATACCCTACTCCTAGACACAGTGGAGTCAAATGGCTCAGACCTGGTCAGTTACAGTGCTCCAACCACCTGACCACAGGGATTGGCCTAAGGAATAGCAGCCTGACCCAAAGTGAGCCAAGCAGATTCTGGGTCTGACACCAGCGGTTTAGAGGAAAGGCTTTGAAATACCAGAAACACCATGGCTTCTTCTCCTCATCCTACCCCGCAAGACCAGGATACTATCGCTTTCATGTAGTGAACGATCTCCATATCTTACCAACAAACTCAATTGGTATCTAAGTGAGTCAGAATCTGTTTCTGTTGTTGCAACTAACAACCAAAACTGATATAGAATATTACAAGTGACCTACCTAGAAGATCAAATAGGCTGGGTCAAGACGAGACGGGGTGGGGACTCATTCTCTCATCCCAGGGTGGGAATCTGATAGTCCTTGCTATGTGGCGTTAAACTACTAACTGATGTATATTGTGACCCAAACCATGTGTCCCCGTGATTAAAGCTTTAGAAAAGGCATGGCAGGAAAATGTCAGGATATTAGAGTGCTGTGGCTACTTTTTTTGGCATACATTACAGCAGGACGCATGGGCATGTTGAGATTCTTTTTCTGCCTTTAGCAAATGCAACAGACCCCTGGGCATTGAATAATTGTGCACTGTGCCTGTGCAGGTTATTAAGCTCTTGTCCCCAGCTCCAAATGTACCCTCGGGCTCTGCAACCCACATTCTCCTTTGCCTGTTGACTTTTGCAAATAGGGTGAACCAGAGGGAGACTGGGAGGCAGGGTGGGGGAGAGGAATTTGTCACTTTCAGCAGTGGTCTCCAGTTTCTTGTCACTCTCCCATAACCTGATCCACCACGCCCCCTTGGAGGCCCCAGCACCAGTTGGGACCAGCTCAGAGGTTCCTTCCTCAGCTGAATTCTGTCCTTGTGCTAAAATTATGGCCTGATAGGAAACAGCTACTTGGGTGGATGAAGAGAAATGGGGAATTCTGATCCCCAGGTCCTTCCCAACTACCTCTTATTATAAATTCACTCCTTGTCAAAAACGGTTAGCAATTTCTGGCTGTGATTCAGTGTCACTTACTGGGGAGCAGCCTGGGGACAGAGGCAGTACTGGCTTTTGATCTGGGCACGAAGGGCCCTATCCTGACAGCCCCGTGCTTTAAAATGTCCTAATCTGAACTTCCTTTGGCCGTGCCCTTCCCCACAGGACAAGAAGCTCATGGGTCCCAGGGGATATGTCCACCTAGAGCCTGGGACCCCCTTCTAGACCATGCTTCAAGCACCCAAGATCACAGAATGTTCCACCCAAATGGCCCAGAGCCTGTTTTCTGGGCCCATGAGGGTCCCTTCCCTGAGTCATTCTTCTGAGTGGACCCTGTCCTTCCAGGTTACACACCCCTTGGCCCATGGTGCTAATGGAGGGTAGGGTGAAAAGAGCTTGGAAGCACCCACTGAGTTATCTACATGTGTACATGAGGCCCCATTGTGCAGGACAGAGCCAAGTGGGAAGAAAAGGAGGTACTAGGGACCTCTTTTTGTGCTCTTGCCCTAGCCCCAGAAATGTTAGAGGAGGGCCTGACAGGAAGCAAATCAGCTCTGGTCCCAGAATCTAAGGCAAAGGCCAGACAAAGCCAGTAAGCTGAGGTCTGAGCAGATGAGTTAAGAGACAGAACTGGAGTCTGTCTGCAAGGCTGGGGTCCAGATTCGAAGCCCATGACCTACCAGTCAACAAAGCTCCCCTAGATGTCATCAGTGAGAATTTTGTTCAGCTTTGTTGCCAGACACACTCTAGGCTGGACAAGCAGGACCTTATGATTGTCAACCCCAAGGCAAACCCAGGCCTCAGAGCTCATGCCAGGAGGGAGTGGGCCTCACAGGCCCTGCGGCAGAATCCTGCCCAGCGCCCTTCAGGCGTGGCCAAGGTGAACCCTGGATGGAGGCTCTGGCAAGGAGCACAGGGAAGCCACAGTGACCCACAGAGGACTCACCCACAGCCGGGGCAGTGAGTTGACAAACATGCTGCCTGCTTACTCACTGCTCCTGGCCAGCAGGAAACGCTGTCCTCTGGGCTAGTGGCTGTCGTCTCCTGTTCCCTTTCCCCTTTTTTAAATGGCAGCTTTTATTGTTACCCTGTTCCCTTCTCATAATCGTTATATATTGGGTGTGTTGGGGGTGACGACACATTGATCCCTTTGCAAGGCCATGAGGAGAATATCAGATCTGAGGGGGAAAGATTCAGTAGACTTCTTGTTGTCTCCCAGGGGAAAGGAGGTGGTTTATCTTATGTGTGGTTTTTATATAACAGGGAGATTTTTGAAATTGTGTATATGGGAAGAAGGTGGAGTGTGAGCTGGGCAGCAAAGTGACTGTTGTCTTTGTCCAGCCTGTGTCCACCTCCCACCCCTGACCTTTCTGGTCACAGATCTTGAACCCCTGACTTCAGAGGGAGGTCCATGAGCAGGTTAGAACGATGGCTACACTGGACCACAGTGATTGATTCAGGAAGGTCACGTGACAGCCACTGCCAATCTCGATTCTTCTGGCTGAAGCTGGTGGGAAAAAACTCCTTTCTTTCTTGGTGACACAGCTGCTAGAATGTGAGTCCAAGGCTGTCAGTGGCCATGTTCCCCACCGTGTGGAGAAAGACCATCAGCAGTAGGACAGAAGGAGGCCACAGGCCAAGAGAGTGTGTGTGTTCTAGAAAGCTCACATCTCTGATTCCAGTCCCTGAAGTCCCCTTAAATTCCCTGATTCCTGCATGTCTTCCTCACCTGTTGATTATGTGAGCATCCTCAGCTTTTCTGCTTCAGCTAGCGCAGAAAGTATAACTATCTCTTTCAACTAAGCTTTGCAACTAATCAACCAACCCTGAACATTTGAGTCAAATTTTTTTTTTTTTGAGGAAGATTAGCCCTGAGCTAACATCTGCTGCCAATCCTCCTCTTTTTGCTGAGGAAGACTGGCCTGGAGCTAACATCCGTGCCCATCTTCCTCTACTTTATATGTGGGACGCCTACCACAGCATGGCTTGCAAAGCGGTGCCATGTCTGCACCCGGGATCCGAATCGTCGAACCCTGGGCCACCGAAGCAGAACATGCGCACTTAACCACTGCACCACTGGGCTGGCCTCGAGTCAAACTTTCTTAAACACAGCCTCTTTAAAATATTCTCTCATTCTGTTTGTATATCCTTGCTAACCAAGTACATTGTATTGAGATTTATTTTCAATTGTTTGTATTTTTAAAAGAAAAACAAACAACTGAATCAATTAGAATTAAGTATGACGAAGTAGCATAGACTCAAAATAACAGTGGCTTAAAGTAAAGGGATATTTATCTCTCCTACATGGAAAAGTCTGGAGATAGGCTGCCATGGCTATGTGACAGCTGTGTTCCACCAAGTACCCAGGGACCCAGGCTCCTTGTATCATTCCCAAGGGTACATCCTGGTCTCAGATGACTGTTTTAGCTCAGTGGTTCTCAATCAACAGCATTTTTCCCCCAGAGGACAACAGACAATATCTGGAGACATTTTTGATCGCCACAACCTGGAGTGAGGGAGAAGGGAGTGGCGCCACTCACACATGGAGAGTAGAAGCCAAGGATGCTGCTAACTGTCCTACAGCAGCACCTCGCAAAGAATTATCCAAGCCCAAAATGTAAATAGTCTCAAGGGTGAGAAAGCCTGTTCTAGATCCACCCATCACACCTGTGATCCAAGAAGCAGGTAAGCAGACAGAAGAAGGTGGCAAAAGGCATATGCCAGTTATCTTTTAAGGAAAGTTTCTAGAAGCTGCCACACAAGTCCACTTAGACCCCATTCACCAGAACTTAGCCACATGGCCACATATAGCTGCAAGAGAGGCTGGAAAATGTAGTCCTTATTCTCAGCAGCATGTGCTCATTAAAAATTGGGGGCCAACTATCAGTCTTTGACACAGTAATTATATTGAACATGATTTTTTTCAAAGTATATTTGCCTTCCTCCCCCTTGCTGCCTTTCCCATGACTGAGCCCCCAACCATATCATTCATCCTCCCTGCCAAGGAACGGGTGCTTCCCCTATCTCTGCTTTGAGAACTGCTGCCATAGGAAAAAAGAATGTTGTCTTGGACCATAAACTCAAAACCAGTTGGGATTCCCTCTTGCTTCACTGACTTCACACAACAAATATTGACTGAGAGCCTGTAATGTGCCATGTACTGTGCTGAAGCCATAGGACCAGTTCAGACACAGGCATGGGGCCAAGCAAGCTCCTATTTGCTAAAATAATCATCCTCAGTGAATTGGCCACAGGATGTAGAGAAGCACCCTCTGCATCTTCCCCCATCACCAAGCAAGCTATGCCAGAGCTTGGGCCCAGGACAACTTGGTTTATTGAAGTATACCTACAAGGCTTGGAAGCAGTGCAGTTAATAGTCAGTGGTACTCAAATTAAAATTGACAGCAAATGAAAGCCTTTTATAGGTCTCTGCCTCTTGAGTTCCTACATTCTCATATCTCATTGCCATAAAAATAATCAAAGTACAATGAGGTTCCAAGTTTGAGAGATCTAAAACATAAAGATGCTCACAAGGTGGAATAAGAGTAGAGGCTCTGAGAAGGACAGTGAAGCTGAGCCCTGAAGGCTTAATAGGTGTTGTCACAAAAGAGGTGAAGGAGTTTGTGATTACTGGTCAGGAGAACCCACACACAACAAGGCCGGGAAGTCAGGTATCCAATGAAGTGCGTGAACTGCAAGAGTTCAGTTGTCTGGAGCCTAGCAGGGAGCGGCAAGAGGTGAGGCTGGAAATATAAGCAAGACCGAGCACGAGAGCCTTGTACTGTGAACACAGAAAGGAGTGAGGGCTTTGTTTGGAGGCAGTGGTGAGCCACTGGATGGCATGGGGCTGAGTAGTAACTCCAGCAGTGTGCAGACAACAGCCTGGAGCCCAGCAGTACTCCAACCAGGGAAACTAGTTAGAAAGCCAGTGCAGTAATCCAGGTAAGAGATAGATGATGGAGGCCTGACCCACGAGAATGGCACTGGAGTAGAGAAAAGTAAGAGATTATAAAGCACTTTGATAGATGGAATTAGGACGTCAAATGGGGAACAAGACAAAGGGCGTAGTCAAGGACTACTGTCTTGGGAAACTGAGGTGGTGGTGACCCTCACTGAAAAGTGAAACACAGAAAAGAAGCAAGTTGCAAGGGCTGGGGCAGGGGAACCCGTGTAGATGCTCCTAGGGGGCAGCTGACCACAGTCACCTGGGACTTTGGAAAGTGATTTGGGCTGCAGATGATAATTCAAACTGCCATGACCCCAGAAGAGCATAGAAGGTGAGGCGAAGATGAACGCAGGACCCAAGAGACAGTCTTTAAGCTGAAACAGAAGAAAAAGGGCATGAGAGAGGCTGAGAAGGAGTAGCCAGAGAGGTTGGAGGCAAACCAGGAGGGTGGGCACCACAGAATCCAAAGGAAGAACAGATTTCGATAAGAATGGAGTGCTCACAGAGGCTACTGCTTCCAAGATGTTGTCTGTGAGGTTCCACAACAGGGAGGTCCCTGATGACCTTAGGAAGCAGAGCGTGGCGTGGTGGGAAGAAAAGCTGGAGAGTCTTGGATTTAGGAAAGAATAGGAGGTAGGAAGTGGAGACAGTGAGTTGGAAAACCTTTGGTAATCTGAAAAGAGCTAAAAAAAATAGAGGGCAGCAACCAAAGCTGTGTGGGAGATGGGAGGGTGATTATTTTAAAGACGGGAGACACTTGGGATAATTTAAATGACTTAGATGTTATTGAGTACCCATCTGTGATCTCATTTGGACCTCATAATAACCCTATGAGGAAGTTTTCCCATGCTACAGGTGTGGAAACCAGAGCTTGGGCTAAATGACTATTAGAAGTACAGGAGAAATGGATAGTAGGGTTTTAGAAGAGGAGACACAGCCATTCCTGCCTTCTCTGTCCTCCTGCAGCCACTGCATCAAGCTCAAGGCAGGAGGCAGGGAGGCATAGAGAGAAAGAAGGAAAAGAGGATTGGGAAGGAAGACTCACACTCCCTAAGTCTCTGTTAGATGCAGGAACTGTTAGACACTTTATGTACCTGATCTCCTTTAATCAAATCCCACCAACCCGCTGAGGTAGGCATTGTTATGGTTTCATTGTACTGAAGAGGAAGGGCCCTGAGGGTGAGAAAGGTTACACCTTCACCAGGTAACACAGCTAGTACGTGACAGCATCTGCATTTGAACTGGGATTTGAACTGCAGAAGTTGAGGTGTCTGTTCTCACCACCTCCAGTGAGCCCTCATTTCAAGCTCCTGAGCCCTCTCCTCCAACAACTACCACCTGATCTCTCCAGGCCTCCCACATTAGGCTGCGTATGAGCATTGCTTTCATTCCAGTCTGTGCCCACGCAAATCCCACTTGGCCCCATTTCTCACCCCAGGGTCAGCATCTCCAGAGCAGGGTGAGATGATGTGCCTGGAGGAAGGGAAGATGAGTGATAACACACCAGGTCCTTCCCTTTTACTCAATGATAAGTAATGTAAAAGATCATTTTTATATTAAAAATAAACATGGAGGCATTATTAAGTAGAACACAAAAATCACATGAATTTCCAAGATAAAATATGAGACTTCCAAGAAATGTCTTGCTTGCAATTGCTGCTTTGGACTCCACCAGCTCCTGTTTAGAATATTTCAGAAGAAAACTATGAGAAACAATTGGCAAATAGGATAAAGGGCTTAAGACGGAATTTCAGAACTTCCAGTCTTTCCACTCACCTTCCGGGCTTAGTTAACCCCACTGCTCCACAAGAACCTTACTTGAAACCTCCTCTACATCCCTTCAGCTTTCCCTCCTCATCCCCTTTGCTTCCCCTGCAGCCTAGAACGTCCTCCTTCTTCCACCCATTTATCTGAAACACGCTCACCTTCCATGAGATCCTCTAAGATTACAGTATCTCCCCTCTGCTAAGCTCTCGGACTAAGCCAGCACTTGTCACAGCTACTGTGCATTATTATATTATCTTTCTGTGGTGTAGCGCTTGTCTCACTCAGCTGCTTGAGAATAGGGATTGCATCTGCTACATTGTTGTGCCCTCACACATGGAGCAAGATATCTTTACCAGCGAAATAAAAACAACAGTAGCAGCAGCAACAACTTGGCTTTAATGAGCACTCAAACATGTGATCTCAATAGAATATCATAATAACCCCAAGAGGAAATTTTTCTATTCTGTAGACGTGACAACTGACATCTAAGAGAGGCTAAGCAATTCTTACAAAGCCACATAGGTGGGAAGAGACCATGCCATTCCCACTCCAGAGTTAGTGCTCGTAACTCCTGTGCTAAATAGGTGCTCAATAAATGTTTACTAGCTGACTTTTTCTTTTTCTTCTTCTTCTTAAAATGGCAGCAGAGCACCATCGCATGACCTTCACAGACTCCACGAAGAACAGAAGAAACACACAACAGAGCCCCACCCTCATTTCTAACTCACAAAAATCATTACATATAATAAAATAGTTTTGGATTTAAGCCACTAAGTTTTGGAGTAGCTTGTTAGGCAGCAACACAAAGCTGGGATACCCTCACCAGGTCTGAAACAGCCTCCTCCTCATGGCTAGCACTTAACACTTTTTTGTATTATTATCACTGACTGCACATTAGGCAAAGTTTCTGTCAAATGCCCTCCTGGCTCCTTGTCAATGCCTTTTCCCAACACCCAGGGCTCTTCAAGCTCCTCTGCCACATGCAAGTGTCTTCCTGAAGCTCCCCTCCCAGACCTCCCTCCCCCAAGATGCCCCAAACCTCAGAATGCCCTTGTGCCTGTCCCCCTTATCTCCGCTCCTCACTCTCCCATCATCCTTCCCCTCACCCCATTAAGGAGTTCCAAGTGTGTTGGCATTTTAAAGGATGAATTTGGAAATCCCAAAGAAGCTCCAAGGTGAAAATCAGAAAAAGATAAATGAAAACAGCATCTTTGGGGGAGGCTCTGGAGGAAAGAGACTGAGCATTCAGCAGTCTCCCTGGTGTTTCTTCCCCACGGCCTCCTACAGGCACCAGAAGAAGGCCATCAATTTTACACCAAAAGTGAGAAGATGCCTACTCCCACCCCCTCCCCCAGCAGTAGGTTCTCATTAATACTTACCACCTTCTAAATCTAAAAATGACTTGACATTTCTTTTCTTTTGAAGCTACAGTATTACACGTTTCGTTATCTTTTCAGGGAGAAAAAGTCTGTTAGGATTAAGGAAACATTAGTATATATAAGCATTTTTCAGAGCCTCTCATAAACATCAGTTCTCCCCTGGGAATCCTCTCTTCTGCTCTGCTCACCACATCCTGTCCTTCTCTTCCAGCCCTGCTCTAATTACTAACTAGGAACCCATGGAAAGTGAGATTTCCTTCAGGCCTGTCTAACTGGGTTTGAATAAGCCATTACCAGTGTCTAAACCAGCCTTCTTAATCAGAAACACTCTGAAAGACAAGTGTCACTCTCCTATTTTGTGGTTGCCCATAAAACCCCAAACAGCTTCCTGCTTCCAGGGTTTGGATCTCATGCACCTGCCCAGGTCATGTGCCATTTCCCCAGTGGCTCTGACTGAAGCAGAAAAGCCAGAGCCCAAAGAATTGCATTACTCAGTCTCTGCCCTAGGTCTCAGGTGTCACATCCTGTGGCCTCACCAAAGTGGCTGGTCACTTGAAATATAAAGGTAGGACAATATCTACTGGAGGAGAGGAGGTTTCACATGTCAACATACACCTCCCACTTGTGTGAGACCCCACACTTCAGCCCCACCTTGGTCATATCATTCCTCCTACTCCAGTCCCAACCAGGAAAGGCCCCTTTTCTTCTGTCCACCCAGTTAATGGTTACCTATCCCTCCAAAGTCAACTTTAAGCCGCACCTCCCTCTGAAGCCTCCACTGACTACTGCAGTGACCTTTTCTTCTAACACTCACACCTCAGATGGCAGGATGTGTTCAGTTTATGTCATTCCTGGAAGCACCTCCAAAACAGTGGAGTAGAATAGTTTGTGGACTCTGCTTTGTGGTACTTGTCTTCTAACATTATCTTTAAGTTCCTGGAAGGCAGAAAGTGTGTGCTACCCTGCTTGAATGTCCCACAACGCCTAGCAAAAGACAATGTAAACGGCAGGCCCTGAAAAAATCAGAGAAAGGACATGACATCGCTCAGTCGTTTGTTAATAACATAACTAATAATATGACTTGCTATTATTAAGCTTGTCATAGGCTGCAGAGAACAAGACAGACACGGGAATTGCGTTCCAAACTGCAAGACTCAGAGAACTCAGCAAGAGTAAGGAATCCCTCTTGGGAAAGATACTCTGGTTGTACGGGAGGTTGGAAGACCCCCAGGTGAAAACCTGGAGGCGGGCGGAACTGTCGGACTGCTGGCAGCCGGGAAGGGTTTCCCCGACGCTCTGGGCTGGCCCAGCGGAAGTAGGGGGAGGCGGGGGGCGGTGCACCGGGCTGTCAGGAGTCTGTCACGCGACATCCTCTTCTTGTCCCCGACAACAATCCCAGCCTCCTCTGGAAGTCGCCTTTGCGCCAAAGGACTGAAGTCCTGCGGTGCCTGCGCCCGCGCTTCGCCGTGCGGACCGGGCGGCCCCGGAAAGCGGCGCGGGGAGGGAAGGGCGGCTTCGGAAGCCGGGGATCCCGCCCGCCTACCGGGCTTTGGGCCACTTTGCAGCCGGCGACGGGCACGCGCAGACCCGTTCTCCCGGCCGAGGTGCCCCGCGTCTGCAGAGCGGACTTTTCTGATGGAGATGGGGCTGTGTGCAGTCGTGTGGGGAGCCCTGGGCGGTGCCTGTCTGAAAATCGGCTGTTAAAGTGACAAAATGGCAAGTAATAGGATATATTGGAGTGTATGAGGAAGCCATTTGGTGTAAACCTAATTCGGCCTGACCTTGTCTTTCCAAAAGGGCCTGACCGAGGCTGTGGAGCATGCATTGTATATCTGCTTTAGAGATTACCTATGGCAAGAGCCAAAGGCCTTTGAGATAAAGGTGCAACTTCTCTCCCCCTCCCAACGTTGGCATCTCCTTAAGGATTAAGTATCTTTCCTTAGGCTAGAAACTGATTGCTGCGCTCACCTGTGACCTCTCAGCTGGAGACAATAGACTTGCCTCCTGCTACGCCCACCAAGATAGCAGACCCACTACCTGCTGTGTCCATCGCGTGCTGTGCCGACAGGGCAATCTTGTGACTATTGTGTGAGGGACATTTCAATCATATGTGAAACACCCTCTTTGAGGGTATATAAGCACCCTGTGTACCCCCACTTCTTTGGAGTGCTCTGTTCCTTTATGGAAAGACTCTCCTGGGTTATAATCCTAAAATTTAAGCTCAGAATAAACTCACCCAGATTTTCATTTATAGATTGGTTATAGATTATTTTCGTCGACAAAAGATGCACTGGCTCAGGTTAAAGCCAGCCCTGCCCGTTGGGTGGTTAAGATTCGGGGCTCTCATCGCTGCAATCTGGGCTCATTTCCCTGTCAGGGAACCACACCACCTGTCTGTGGGGTGTCATACTGTGGCGGCTGCGTGTTGCTGTGATGCTGAAAGCTATGCCGCCGGGATTTCAAATACCAGCAGTGTCATCCATGGTGGACAGGTTTCAGCAGAGCTTCCAGACTAAGAGAGACTAGGAAGGACCTGGCCACCCACTTCGGAAAAAATTGGCCATGAAAACCCTATGAACAGCAGTGGAGCATTGTCTGATACTGCACTGGAAGTTGAGAGGATGGTGCAAAAAGACCGGGTAGGGTTCAGCCCTGGAGTATACAGGATCGCTAGGAGTGGACTCCGTTCCTAAAACATTGCCTTCTTTAGGGACCTTTTTAAAAGTGAATTTTAGTCTAAATTGGGACAACCAGTGTCTTTCCCTTAGTGATGGCTGAAAGCAGATCACTGACAGGGTAGGATGCTTGAGTGGGAGGGAGGGAGGTAAGGCTATTTAAGGTCCAGGAGGGGAGGAGCTCAGGCTGTGAGAGGGGAGAGGAGGAGAGGGTGACGCCTCTGGTCGTTTGGCTAGTTTGCCTTACTCAGCTGTGTGACCTTCATTAATGCACTTCCCCTCTAGGTCTGAGCTTGTTCATCTGGAAGAAAAGAAGGCTGGACTAGAGCAGTGGTTCTCAAACTGGTCCCCAGACCAGCAACATCAGCATCACTGGGAACTTGTCAGAAATGTAGATTATCAGGCCCCCCTTAGACCTAGTAAATCAGAAACTCAGTGGTGAGCCCAGCAATCTGTCTCTTAACAAGCCCTCCACGAGATTCTGATTTATGCTCAAGTTTGAGAACTGCTGGACTAGATGGTCTGGAGAATCTCTCGGAAAAAAGAGCGCTCATACTTCTTAGCTGGCTCATAAGGTCCTCACTAATCTGGTGCCCCTCTAACTGCCCAGTCTCTTAAGTCAACAGGCCTCTGCATCTGCATAAAACTACAAAAATGTCCTTACAGAGACTTGCTCTTTGAAACTCTGTGTCTTTACATGTGCTGTTCCTTCTTCCTGAAATAACCTTTTTCTTCCACTACCTGTCTGTCTCCTATCTGTCCTTCAAGACTTGTTTGAGTGGTCACCTCTTCTAGGAAGACCTTCTAATACCTCCCTTCTCAGGTCAGGTGTCTCCCCTCTGTGCTCTTCTAGCACTTTATAAACGTCTCTGCTATATCGTTTGCCACCTTTATCTGGTGCCCCACCAGACAGAGCTAGGTGTGGCCAGAAACTATTTTATTTCTGAACACTCAGGGCCTGACACAATGCCAGCCACATAGTATGTCCTCAGTAAACGTCATGGCATGAGTGATTGAGAGGATGACTTGCATCCTCGTGTCAACTACCTGAAGGCTCAGATGATGACTTTTGATTCTTGTTCATCATCTCTAATCATTGATAGTTTAATGTTTTTCGTATTATAAATCCCAATGATTGTCTGATCATCAATGCTTATTACTGTTAGTAATGCTTTATAGCATATTGCATAATCCAAGTTCTGTCAGATCTATTAGTCCACTTGAGCCTGTCAGCAATCTAGTGAACTAGGTTAGAGCAGGTATTATTTTCATGATTTTAACAGCTGAGAAAAACCACTCACAGATACTAAATGGCTTTCCTTGATTATCTATTTCTGCTAACATTATTTTGTATCTCCTCTGTGCAAGGCATTGTGATAGAAAATGAGAAATACAAAAGCTAGTAAGGACATAATCCTTGTCCTCCAGAAACCTATATTCTAGGAAAAATTAAAACTTATCCTCCAAGGGGCCAGCCCTGTGGCAGAGTGGTTGGGTTCCTGTGCTCTGCTTCAGCGGTCCAGGGTTTGCCAGTTCAGATCTTGGTCGTGGACCTACACACCACTCATCAGACCATGCTGTGCCAGCATCCCAGATGGAAGAGCTAGAATGGGCTGCAACTGGGATATTCAACTATGTACTGGGGATTTGGAGAGAAGAAAAAAAGAAGAAGAAGATTGGCAACAGATGTTATCTCAGGGCCAATCTTCCTCACCAAAAAAAAATAAAAAAAGGACAGCTGCCACTGACATAATGTGGAATTTAAAAAAAAAAAAAATCTCCAAATAAACCACAGTACAAAGCAGTGTATAATAAATCCAATCTTGGGTGAATCAGTCCACTAAGGTCTAGGGGTTTGGTGGACAGAGGAGTCACGGGTGGCAGAGTGGCTAGTGGAGACATCACTGTGGCAGAGACAGAAACTGCATGAAGACTAGTCAGAAGAGGATTTGAAAACTTATGAGAAGAGGGCCTCCCAGGAGAAGGGGCCAGATTAATAAATGAACAGAGACAGAAACACTCAGCATAGTTAGGGACAGCAAGTAGATCTGATAAATGGATAAATGTAGCAAAGATCTCATGAAGGAGAGCTGTATGAAGTCAAAGAGTAAGTGGTGTGGCCACTACACGTGCCACTGAAGGTGGGCTGGATGGCATTTCTTATTTGCTTGATTATTTTTTATTGTGTGTTGGACGTTACTTTTGAAAAATTATCTGTAGAGATAATTTCAGACCTAGGATGATATCTTCTTCCAGACAGGATTTTCACTTGCTCAGCCAGGCACCTAGGGACACCAGCGTTCCGAGGTCGGTTTAATCCAAAGTCAAGGCTTCAGACTTTTTGGGCCCCCTCCCCACATGAATCAGCTAGGCTGCCCTTCATGGGAGGGCGGTTTACTTCTGGTTGATCTTAGTCCTACAGTCCCTTTGGGGCCCCAACTCCAAGTGCCAAGTAGTTTGCCAGGACCTGCACTCTGGGAAAGAAAGTAAGCAACAGATTCCAACTTTTGGAGCCCTAGCCACTTAGAATTTTCAACAGCATTTCTCAGCCTCCTTTTTGGATCAGCCAATTCCCCCCAGGTAAAGGTAGCCCTAAATGCCAGGCTCACCTCTCTGTATTTCCATCTTATAGATTTTGGCTTGCTAATTCCTCACTATCCTATTAGTTTTGTGATGTTTTAGGAAAAATTTTTTTAATGTTTCATCATATTTTTTTAGTTGTTTTCAGAAGGAAGATTGGTCCAGATTACCTAATCTGCCTCTACTAGAAGTAGAAGTCTGATGTGGGCTCTGGATAGATAGAAGGATCAGAATTTTTGATCAGTGGAGTGACGTGAGTGGAGAAATTAATCACAAGGTGGCGTGTAGATTGTTTGAGGGGGCTGTTGCAGGGGTCGGTAGAGAGAGAAGAGCAGAAGAAAAAGATTCTTTTTATTGATTTCCTTCCCTTGTTCCAGCCAGCATAAAAGATCAAAGAATTTATTGGGTTGATGCCCACATTGATACTTCTAATCCTAGTTAAACCCATGGGATTTCAAAAACAGGCAGCATTGTCTAGTTTACTTAATTGCTTCCTTGTTGGGGAGCCTTCAATTCCAACTGCAAACTCTGCCAAGAGGAAGGGAAAACCTAAGTCACAGATAGATTAATCCCCACTCCAGGAGCACTGAACCCTGTCCCTACTCTCAGAGAACCACCTTGAGTGAGCCAAGCTGGGGAAGTGGGTGAGCTCAGGGAGTCGAGGCTACACCACTGAGGCAGACGCACCAGTCATGGTATGGGGGTCCTGTGTGTGGCCTCTGGCTGCCCGCCTTCCAGGGCTGTAGGTGCTGGAGCCTTTGCTGAATAGGGACAGTGACAGACCCTGCTGCTCAGCCAGCATGGCCTCTGTCCTCCACCTCCTTCCCCTTTGCTCTTTCCACTATGGAGGCTAGAATAGCCAAATATTCCCTTACCAGTCTCCCTTCCTCTTAGAGTGGTCTTGTGATACAGTTCTGGCCAATGAGATGTAATCAGAAGTTTGGTGGGAGGGTTCTGGGAAATCTTTTTTTCCTAATAGAAGAGATAGATGGGGCTGGCACTGATTCCAGACTTGAATGCGGATGTGTTGCCCGGAGTTGGAGCGGCCATCCTTTGAGGAGACAGGCAGGAAGGAAGGGGCTAGAAAATCCCTGTCACCAGCCATGACATTGCTTTCTTCTTCAGTGAGGAAAAGAAACCTCTATTTGTTCAAGCCATAGATTTTCTATAATTTGCAAATGCAGTGCTCCTAACTAATGTAGGCAGATTTCAAATGCCAAGACCCAGCATCAAAGCAAAATCATCTCTGGCTTTAGAATGAAAAAGCGATCAAACAGCAAATGTTGATTGGAGCTTCTGTGAGCCCAGCGCTGAGCTAGTTGGCACTGTGGAAATCACCATGGTAGCAGGCATTGAAGGCACTCACACCTAATTGAGAGATAGAGTCAATACAAATGAAATCTCATTATCAAATGTTAGAAAAACCTTTAAGATAATCTAATAGCTTTTGACATTTTTTCTCCATAGTACCCTCCCTACAAACCACCATACAGAAACTCAAAGTATAAAACAGAAAATCTGCTTCGTTTTAAGGAGAATTGGTACCTAGAAACCTACCTGATTGGCCTCTCCATATCTTTTATGATACATGGTTGAAAATTTCTGATCTAGCACCGTGTCTGATTTGACAATTGAGGAAACTGGGGTCTCCTGGCAGAATGGAAACCTACATCTCCAGGACCATTTTCAGGACGGTCTCCTCACAGAGCTCAAAAGAAGGGAATAGAAGATTCCATGCTAAATTGCATTGCAGCAGCAATCATTGGTACAGGAGACCAAAGAAAGGAGAAATCCACGTGAGCAGAAGAAGCCAAAGCAAGCTTCATGGAAGAGGTGGGACTTGAGCCAGGTTGTGAAATATGGATAAATTCAAAGTGGATCAATGGCTTCTTTGCCCCCCAAGGAATATTTGGCAATGTTTAAGACATTTTGGATGTCACAACCTCGAGGGTGGAGGGTTGGCAGGGGGTGGCCTCTAGTGGGTAAAGGCCACCCTGCTGAAAATTCTACAGTGCACAGGACAGTCCCTCGCAAGAAAGAATTATCCAGCCCAAAGTGGCAGTAGTGGTGAAGTTGAGAAACCCTGGAATAGAAGGAAAGGAGGAGGAGAAAAGGCTAGGGAGAGGGAGTGGAGTGAGCAAAGGCACAGAGGTAGGAATGAGCAGTGAGGTACTTGAGAACTGAGACTGTCTTCTCGGTAACCCCAACACACGTCAATAGTTGCCAGATGGGTAATTATTTGTTGGATAAATAAATGAACACTGGCCATCCTTGAATTTTCCCTGGCTCTTTGGCAGCAAAGTCTTTCAGTTCAGAATAAAGGCAGAAGTCAGCCTGGTTAACGCTTCTTTTCCTGATTTCTCCTGCCCCACCTTTTTCCTCATTCCAAATCTGCAGAAAAAGTCGCCTCTTTTACCCACCTACTCATCCTCCTAAAATCACTTACATTCTTACACCCAGCCTGCTCCCAATACTTACCAAACCTGTTATCTGGTGTCATCCTGCAGAGTCACAGAAACTAGAGAAGGTGCCAGCCCTCACCCTCAGTGGCCAGGCAGATAGGGGGTGCTGGGAAACTGTGTGTCCACTTATATTTGTCAACCGTCAGCCCTGTGTGACTCCCAGCAGCTCTGCTCAACCTCCCAGCTATCACACTCATAAGTGCTCTGAGTATCAGCATGTCCCCAGGATGGAACCTCGGCCCCGAGAATCCCACCCTCTTCTGGAGGACTCTTTCGAGTAACTGATAAGCGTCCAGTGGGCCCAGGTCCATTGCACATCTTTTTATGCATATCCTGATAGGAGATGTCGCCTTGAAATATAATTGCTTCCTAGACCTCAATACTATCCATTTTATTGTGTACAAAGAGTAGCCAGTGAGACTGCTCAGCACAAAAAACCTAGGCATGGGTGAGCCACGCCTCAAGGCATCTGGCTCAGTACGCAACGTGTCCAAGAAACAACAAAGGGAGCCAGCCCTGATGGCCTAGTGGTTAAAGTTCGGCGCTCACTGCTTTGGCGGCCCAGGTTTGTTTCCTAGTCATGGAACCACACCACCCGCCTGTCGGTTGCCATACTGTGGCTGGCGGCTCACACAGAAGAACTAGAACTACTTACAACTAGGATATACAACCATGCACTGGTGCTTTGGGGAGGGGGGAAAAAGAGGAAGAGTGGCAACAGATGTTAGCTCAGGGCGAATCTTTCCCTGCAGAAAAAAAAAAGAAACAGCCAAGGATTAAACAACCGTCAGAGCACCCAGAGCCAGGACGCTGTCTACGGCCCGCCTCCACCCTGCCCTCTGATTCTCCCACCCCTACTCCTTCTTCAGACCTCACTGCCCTCAAGATCTCTCTCTTGCTCCTTTACTCCTTATCAAAACGCACTTTCATTAGATTTGCTATCAGTCACTGACCCTCAGTCTAGTATAGCTCCAAGAGGCTGTTGTCCTTATCTCTGGTTCTAGAAGAAAGAAAGAAAAAGTTTACCCTCCACAAAATTCATGTCAGGCTCTGGGACACAGGAGACGGTGGCATTTTGTATGGTGTTTGTGATGGGGTGTGAGGGGATTCCTCCCTGGGATTCCTGAGATAACTGAGCATTATGGCCTCCTTCAAGGAAGCCCAAGTCTGACACTTTCAGACAAACTTATCCCCATTCCTTAAATGAGCAATACCAGATCCAGAAGGCTAAATAACTTGCTCAGGGTCACGTAACCAAGACAGTGCCAAAAACAGTATTTAAATCCAGATGTGTTCCACCCCTAAAGACTGCAGCCATAACACTCCTAAGCCAGAGGAGTGTGAAGGGGCACCAAAGAGCACAAAGTACACACACAGATGAGATCTATTCACCTGAACAGGCCTGGCATTTCAGTGAGGGTAAATGGAGAGACAGACATGCACTCGTGCCAGAAATACACACACACACAAACACACCCAGCCAGATCTAAGGCCTGGCATTTCCTCCCCCGATAGACATCATAAACCCAGATGCAGCAGGCTAGCTGATGGGGTGAGAGAGAGCTGCCTCCACAAGGAGCCAAGTTCTGCTAAAATCACGGTACCAGAGAAGGTATTGCCTTGCCTCTCTGACAATTTTAAGTTAGAAAAGAGAGGCAATAACAAGAGGAAGTGGTATGGCTTCTAATACTTACATCTGGGCAAAAGGAAATAACTGTCCAAGGCCATGAAAGTAACAGAAACCCTGGGAGACAGATGTCTCTCCTACTGTTGAAAGCGGATTTTAAGATACTGTGGATACACAGACAGGTCTGGACAAAATGAGAAGACCACAAAAATATTAACAATACTTTTCTTTGGGTGTGAGAATTAAACTATTTTATTATTTTTACGGTATTTTATGATTTTTCTCTTTTGGCCATTTCTGGATTTTCATGTTTCTTATACTAAATGTTTATTAATTTTATAAATATATATGTATATATACAGAGAGAGAGAGAAATTAGTGATAATAAATCTGAAAAATGGAAGGAGAGGCTTTAAAAGTTTAGGCTGAAATTCTGTGAGTACTATAAAAATATCCAAAGTCCAAAAAGCACAGGGTTTATGAAAATTGCTAAGGATTTCAATGGTTCAGTAAAGTTACACTCAGAGAAAGCAGAAAAGCATGGAAAGAGACGGCCCATGGCCTGGAGAAGGGGCTGTGATATTAAGGAATAACAGAGAGCAGAACTCATCAACACCTCTTTTTGCACAGATCTTCACCAAAGAACATTATTCTCAAATTGGAAAAGGCCAAATAGACACCATAAAGAAAGGATTCAAGCCTAACATGGTCTATTAGTGAGGACTCTTGGATGCAAGTGACATAAACCCAACTCATATGAGCTGATAAAGAAGAGGGGGGGTATTTTGGAGAGGATGGTGGCTGGTGCCACTCTGAGTCAGAAGAATTACAGGACGTAGGGCTCCTGGCCAGGATTGCCCATCTGTCGCCATCTTATTACTTCAGTCTCTCACTGTTTGGTCCTGTCCCTCCGTGTTACTCTCTGTGGATCTTTGTCATCTCTACTTGTCTCTCTAAGCTTCATTCTGCAGAGACTCTCCCCACAGGGCAACACAAGAGGAAACACCTAGAGATACTGGCAATGCAACAGTCTACCGAGATTATCCTACAATAAAGACCCAAACAGGCAAGCCCCACCCACACAATTGGAGCTTTAAATTCACTTTTTAGTTTCACTTTTAAATACCAGCCAACAACCAAGCATCACTAGATTTTTCAGGATATTATCTATTATGAAAGACAGACACCAAACAAATATTTTTAAAAAAGGAATACAGAGGAAACAGAAAGCTATGCAAGGAGGAGAAAACTTAAAACAAAATGCTATCATTGATATCCTTAGAGAGATTTGAAAAAAGATAGAGCAATCATGAAACAAGAACAGGAAGCTACAAAAAAAGCTATTTGGGCAGTAAAACAATAAAAAGGTTTTAGAAATGAAAAATACAATTGCAGAATTGAAAATTTTAATATAAAGTTTGGAAGATATTGTTGAACTCTCCCAGAAAGTAAATCAAAATGACAAAGATGAAAAATAGCACAGAAAGATAATAAAATTAGAAGATGAGCTTAGGAAGTCCAACATCTGTATAACAGGAATTCCAGAGCAAGAAAACAGAAAGTTATCGATGAAATAATTCCAGAAAATTTCCAGAATTGGAAGACATAGTTTCCAGATTGAATGGGTTTACCAAATGCCCAAAGTAATATGTGATAAGAGATCCACAATAAGTCACAACATTCAGGACACTGAGGGCAAAGAGAAGACACATGGGGAGCGGGTGGGGAGATGGGAAACCAGTTACTTACAAACTGACAACAAGTAGAATAGCATCAGGATTCTCAGCTAGAAGCTAGAGGACAATGGCAGAATTCCTTCAAAATTATTAAGTTTGTGTTTGCAGGAGGTTAGATCCCAAGGATATTAAATTAAAGGTGGTTTTTTTCCCAGTGTAGTAGAGGAGTCCCCAGGGCCTGCAGCCTGAACCTTGAAATTGGGACAGAAGCAGCAGTTTCCCAAAGTCTCTGCCTGAATCAGAATTATGACAAGATCTGGCAAATCAAAACCGCAATGAGATGTCACCTCACACCTGTTAAAATGGCAATTATCAAAAAGACTAGAACTAACAAGTGTTGGCGAGGATGTGGAGAAAAGAGAACCCTTAAGCACTGTTGGTGGGAATGTAAATTGGTGCAGTCACTATGGAAAACAGTAGGAGGTTCCTGAAAAAATTAAAAATAGAACTACCATATGACCCAGCAAGTCCACTTTGGGGTGTATATCTGAAGGAAATGAAATCACCATCTCAAAGAGATAGCTACACCCCCATGTTCATTGCAGCATTAGTCACAATACTCAAGATATGGAAACCAGCTAAGTGTCTCTTGGCAGATGGATAGATGAAGAAAATGTGGTGTATCTATGTGCGCAATGAAATATTATTTGACCACAAAAAAAACAAGGAAATCTTGCCATTTGTGAAAACACGGGTAAACCTTGAGAGCATTATGCCAAGTGAAATGTCAGAGAAAGTCATTACTGTATGATCTCACTTATATATGGAATCTTAGAAAACCAAACTCACAGAAACAGAGAGTAGATTGTTGGTTGCCAGGGATGGGGGGTGATGACATGGGTGACAGTAGTCAAAGAATACAAACTTCCAGTTAGAAGATAAGTTCTGGGGATGTGACGTACAGCATGGTGACTAGTTAACGATACTGTATTGTATATTTGAAAGTTGCTCAGAGAGTAGATGTGAGGTGATAGATGTGTTAACTAACCTATTATGGTGATCATTTTGTACTATATACATATATAAAATCACTACGTTGTACACCTTAAATTTACACAATGTTATATAACAATAAAGCTGGGGGAAAAAGAACTGTGACAAGGTCTTTCGTTTCAGAGACACAACCTTGAGCAGACATTCCTCAGCCACCTATTGGCTTCGATCCTAGTGACAGGTGACTCAGGTGGTGAGGCCAAAACCACAAGTGAAACCAAAATCTGGGCAATCCTACCCCGTGCTCACTCCTGACTCCCAAACCCTGAGAAAGCCCAGACTCAGCATTCGGCCACAAGTTCTCTCCCCTTTTCTTTGATGCCCTGTAGTGTGCAGCAAGAACAGACAACAGGGTTCCACACCTCCCTCTGCCTCTCACCACCTGTGTGCCCTTGGGCAAATTCCTTATCTTCTCTCAACCTCTGCTTCTTCATCCATAAAATGAGAAGGTCATTATCTCTCAGGGTTGTTGCGAGGATTAGATTATACACAGAAAACACTCAGAACAAAGTTGGCACTTACTAAAGAGTTGTTGAGTCTCTTGAGATAGTTAACATTGTCATTATTTGGGGGATAGGTCTGGGGACAGCCCTGATGGGTAGATCAGGATGTGTAACTTTCCTTGAGATCAAAGCAACCTAAGAGTTTTTCCAGTTTGCAAATGACCTCTCAAAATAACCTGGATGTCCATCAGGTGGGAATGTGAACGGGTGCAAACTTTGGGAAAGTAATGAGGTGGAATATAGTAACAGACTTAAGAATGGGCCTGAAGCTAGTAATGGGGTGGAAGGAATGGAGGTTGGGAAAGGCTCCACCTGACTAGGATTAAAGGAAACCGGTCCTTCTGGTCATCCCAGTCCTGGGAATCTGTCCTAAAGAACTTCATGCATGTTTATTTCAGATTTACTCATAATGATTTAAAAGTGGAAACACCTTGAATTTCCAAAAAGTAGGCCAATTTGTGGAGTAAAATAGTCACATACATTTAACAAGATGTTATAAAGCCATTCAAAATTATACCTACAAAGAGTTTTGATGTCACAGGAAAATCCTACTGTCATAGGGTTACATTTTAAAAGCAGTATAGAAAAGAATATATACCCTTTGATCTCAACTATATAAAGAAAAATTGGATGTAAAAAGAAAGAACTGAAAGGGAATGTGTCAAAACGTTACCAGTGGGTGGTAAGCTTACGGATGATTTTCTTCAACATCTTTATCATTTTTTTTTATTTTCTAAAATTTCTACAACGGGCACACAGCACCATGATGACTGGGGAGGAAAAGCTATAATTTAAAAAATAAAACAAAAGCTCGTAAGACTCTTCATTGAACAGTAGCAGAATGTTGTTGTTGGAAGTCCTATCTCTTGACAAATGTGTAACCCTTCTCATGCTCTGATCTTGGAGCTGAATCCTTCTGCACTGCCTTTTCTGCCTGGGGGAAAGAGGCATCCTCATGCCAGACCATCTAGGACTCAGGTGGGACCCTGGACATCCCAGAGGAGGGAGGGCTTGGGCTGTGGACAGTAGCTGCTGCGAGCTGAGGCCAAACACGTTCAGGGAACACTCAGAGTCCCCTCCTCCGAGCAGGGAAATCCTCTTAGAAGGGGGAAGTATTGATAGCTGTTTGGAAGGAGGGGAAATTGATTGTGGGGAAATCAGAGAAGTGATTTTAAAAAGAGGGAGCAAATTGAATCCAAAGCATCATCCTCCTGGTTTTTTAAGTTTGATGGAGTGTGCTGGCAAGTGAAAACTTGACAGTAAATAAAGAGGAGACTGCAAGCAGAGGACCTACCCAGATATGGAGGAGGGGATGGTGCAAGGGGAAAGGGGTCACCACTGAGCTGAGTGAAATCTACAGCAATGAACTGGTGACATTTGGCCTCCGCACCCTCTGCCGTCTCTTTCGGTTTTACTTCCTTCCTTTAACCGCCCCCCTCCTCCCCTTCGCCCATCGTTGTAATCCACCTGGAGTCCCGCCCCCAGGAGAGAAGAGGTAGTGAGAAGGATCATGTGTTTCCCCTTTCAAGGTTGCTGTCAGCAGCTGAAGCCAGGCTTAGGCCAGTGAAAGGAAGGTTTTTCAGGTATGACCACTAGGGGAGGACTTTGACACCCATGCCCTTCTAAGCTATCCTGGGAGGTGAGGGCAGTGCCCACTGCAGAGAAAGCTGAGCTTTATCACCCTCACTGTGGGGTTCTGAGCCCTGCCCACTCCCACCCTCAGCTCTATGGTGGACTTGGTGGAAGGATTAACAGGAAGAGGTAAGAATGCCTCTGGACTCTGGCACCTCATCCTCCAGTGTCCTCTCCCTCCTGCCCCCAACCTCTCCTGTCTTGACTTCCGATCCCATAAGCCACCTCTGATGAGTGCACATAAGATGGAGACACCCTTCCCTGGAGATTCCTGGAACCAGAGGAGTCCTTCAAGCACATCTAATCCATGGCCACAGTTTTCTAGAGGAGAAAAGGGAGGTTACTTTATGGAGCCCTTCCAACTACCCTGAAAGCTCTTAAATCACAGAGGGCCAGATCTATAACAAATGCTGGCGCTGATCTTTCACCTTCCCTCCACTCCCAAACCTGCAACCCCCACCCCAGTAACCACGGAAGGAAGGAGGAGGAGGTGACTAAGAAGGCAAGTTCTGCCCGACGCCTCTAACCTTTCCCCATGGTCCTAGTGCCTCCTCTCACCTTCTACCCCAAAACTCCTCTGCATGACTGAATGACTCAATACAAATTGCATTTATTTGCTCATTTCTAATCACATCCTAAGATCTCATGCCCTCTTGATGGTAAATAAAAGAGAACAGAAGATGCCTCCTAATGACCTGGAAAATCAAGTTCATGCTTTTTCCAAATCAGAATCAATTTCCTCTAAATCTAGTCAGTCAGAACCAAGCATTAGCAAATGGCCTGCCCACTTGGCCATTTCCCCCAGTCTCTAAGGCATAGTGAGTCACTCTCAGAGGCTGGCTTAGCCCTTAATGTGTCAGTATCTGTTATTTGTGTACATGGTCATTACTTTCTCCTCAGAAAAAAAAAGCCCTTGTCTATAGATGGACAGAGTATTGCAATTTGAAAAGCATTGACAAAAATTCCTCTTCTCCAAAAGACATCACCAGCCTTATACAGTGTCTGAAAACCCACCATTTGAGACATTTCTCAGAGCAATGACTCTTTATAGAACTCTTGATGAGATCAGAATAACATTTTACTACCTGATTACAAGTACATCTCAGTGGTTAAGAATCCGGTTTCTGGATTGAGTTCCACTTCTGGTAGGATGAATAAGCTCTTACTGTACCAAATTTCCTGAAGATAAACTATAAACTATAAACTCTGGACCTAAACAAAACATACCTTAAGGCCCTGGAGAATACGCAAAAGCTGCAGATTTTAGAGGAAAGTTGATACTGGGAAGAAGACAATAGTATGAGGTGAGTCCCTGTTTTTATGACTTTTAGCCTGAGGGCAAGCTGCAGTGTCCTGTGCTAAAACTGATGGAAAACCCAGTCTTTCTGGAGGAATCAGGGGACAGAGTTTGGGACAAGCATAGCTTCTGGAAAGGGAGGGGGAATCCTGGAAAGGAGAGAAACAGAAAGAAAGAGTCTCAACTTTCATGTGTAAACTCTGTCCCAATTTCTGCCTGATGCCTAATCACTCACATACAGGACAGATTTTAAGCAGCACAGCTAAAGATAAGACAACTGAACTGAGATTTGAGATGTCACCCAAAAAACAGAGTTTACAGTTTGAACCCAACCAAGTTAATCATTTGCTAAAGCAAAAATTCAAAACTCTTTGAAGGAATACAACAGATCCAGTCTCCACAACATAACAATCGTGATGTCTGGGGTACAATCCAAAATCTCTTGACATATGAAGAAACAGGAAATTGTGACCCATTTCCAAGAGAAAAGATAATTTAAAAAACCAAGCTCAAGGGGCTGGCCCCGTGGCAGAGTGGTTGAGTTCACGCGCTCCGCTGCAGGCGGCCCAGTGCTTTGTTAGTTCGAATCCTGGGCGCGGACATGGCACTGCTCATCAGACCACGCTGAGGCAGCGTCCCACATACCACAACTAGAAGGACCCACAACGAAGAATACACAACTATGTACCGGGGGGCTTTGGGGAGAAAAAGGAAAAAATAAAATCTTTAAAAAAAAAAAAAAAAACCAAGCTCAAGATGATGACATAGATGTTGAAATTAGCAGAAAATGATTTTAAAGTAGCAATTTTGACTATGCTAAATGATGTCAAGGAAAATGGCAAAGTAATGATGAGAATACAGTAAGTCTCAGCAGATAAATAAAAACTATTTTTTTAAAAAAGAATTACATGGAAATTCTATAGCTGAAAAACAGAATATCCAAAACTAAAAAAATTAATTGGATAGGCTAAATGTAAAAGTGAATCCCAAAAAATACCAATGTAAAATATCCAATCTGAAGAACACAGACAAAAATGATAGAGCCTGTAGGATAATGTCAAAAGGTATGTATAATATACATACAGTTGAAGTCTTAGAAGAAGGAGAAGAGACATGAAATGGGGTAGAAAAAATTATTTGAAGAAATAAAGGCCAAAACCTCCAACTTTGACAAAAGACATAAATTTACAGACCTAAGAAGTTCAGCAAGCTTCAAGCAGGTTAAATAAAAGAAAACCAG